>NW_025964334.1:24266630-24456630 GCF_023055435.1 Haliotis rufescens | reverse complement strand
TATGTTGAAGACTTCAGGGGAAACAACTCCGGGATCGAACACGGACTCCTGACGCTAGTGTGGGGCACTACCTACTGAGCCATATAGACGTCATATGCCCTCATGGCCGCTGTGCAATGTGCACTGTTGACTAATATCTTCAAGCTGTTAGTGAGTGATAGATGTAACGCTGTTTTGAACATTATTATCAATGTAAAGTTTAAGTTTTCCATTTTGGTGAGATATACAAACACGGATACGTTTTTACAAACCAAGGATCTTAATCGGGGCAGATCTGTTTTCCGAACTAGCGGATCCTGACAGCTAAGGAGGGGCATTTCCATACGCCACACCTCTGCACTGGGAAATCAATGCCCCGTCAACTAGGTATGGCGTAAAGATCATATTTAGCGGGATCAAGACACGCGCAAAGTAGTGAGTAATATTTTTAAATATAAAAACCAGCGGCGATTCTTGTGGGTAATTGTAAAATTAAAAAGAAATAAGGCAACGCCAGAGAGTAACCAGTCTCAATTAGCCGATGAAACTGATTCCAATTGCGTAAAAGGAAAAATAGCTGTGAAAACCGATGGTGGTGTGATTGGTAAAAAATGTTACAAGAATTATATTTTATGTCCAAATTTTATGTAAAAAATATCACGTTGTGATATAATATAAAATCAGAACAGCGTCGCTTTATCTCATTTTCTCTGCATTCTGCAAAGCAGGCAATTTGTTAGTCAAGGTAGAATATGGCTTTATCTATTGTATCATGACGTCATTGTATTTGAGAGCTGTTTGAGCACACATCGGAGGAGATTGCTTGGAAGAAGTACTGATAGCGTTTTTCGTTTACAGTATCGATTAAAATAATGTTTTTTTCATGATTTGGGAGAAGTATTGATTACCGTTGAACTGAAATTTCACTTAAACCAACGTCGTTTATTGAGTATTCGACACGCGGACATTTTAACATTTGAAATATCCGGTGAAAGACGTTGGTTGGAAATTAATTCCCGGGCATCGACTACAGAGTAACCCCCGCAAAACAACATAATGTAAATGTCCTGAATAGCTCAGAGAATATTTGACAATTATGCTGTTAGATACATGACGTTAACTAGTGCATTATGATGCAAATACATGCCAGTGACGTCATACTGTTGTACCACGGGACATTTCACCCCAATTTGTGCCGTGATCGTTCACACTACTTATTCCAAAAAGCGACCTCAGCGCTACCATTGCCGTTTTGCCGTTATGCCAACATAGGCTTGTTATAGTCGAAGTCCGTATACAGCGTTGGTTTAAGGTTGCATTTTGTGATATGGCAATTCACGTTCAGTCGTTTTGTTGAAAATATATCACTAAATGAATGTTTTTCATTCTTTTAGGGGGCACGGGTGACCCAGTCGTCTAAGGCGCCGCAGATTTGCGTCCCTTGGACACGCTAGAAACCTATGATTGTGGGTTCGAATCCCGGTTCGCCCCGATTATGTTTCTAGGTTTGTCAGCACCGTACCCGTGCTCGTGGGTTTCACCGAAGTGGTAAACGTCTGAGACCTGCATCATTTCGGGCTTTCCTCCCACATTAAGCTGACACGCCGTGATATAACTGGAATACTGTTAAAAGCGGCGTTAAACCCAACTCACACACTCACTGAGAGAGTTGTCTCCCTTTACTGTTTACAAGAACGTCCACATGGCTGTCTGCGGACTCCCGGATATTACCAGGGGACTTCCGTCTAGTCGGTCGCCACAGTCGTGATTTGAATAAAGCCACAGTTACACTAACCATCTAATCCCGACATCAACTTGCGCCGTCCAGACAGTGTCCGTGTATGTGTCCCGTCAGACGTGACAAGTTATGATCTGATTAAATTACACATGGTGTTCGTTCGCCTCGTGAATCAAATGTGAATAAATTTGACAATAGATACACAGATCCTGCCACTCAATTGTATACGTTCATTTGGAGGATTTTTTTGAGCCAGTATGGTTTTACGACGCTTTCGGGAATTATACAGTAATGTTTTGCTCGAGTAGCCATATGTTGGCTTCATTTTACCCATGTTAAGCAACGGTCTTCAGTGTATGGGAGATGGCTCTTATTTCAAGCCTTACCTCCAGCCATATAACATGATGGGGTAATATACCCCACTGTACAACTTGATTTTTGTTTGCTTTGTTTGTTTGCATTGAAATGTTTCCAATGGTGTCTGACAAGATTTTAATTCGCTCCATCCTTTCATGAAAATAAGGATATAAGAGGAGATATACCATCCATAGAATAGCCTATATCATTGGAATCGTCTCTTGTACACAGCAATGCCATATGGGCGTAATGACAAAATAAAAGACGTAAAAGTCTTTTTCTAACCAACGAACTGCCAACGTATTGAATCGGTTTCTGGCATCCCAAAGACGACGCTGCAGTCGTGGTCACAAAAAAGGACTCAGGCCAATGATTGATTTGGAAGATTTGTTGGCCCAATTTGGGAACCATTGTTCCACCAGGACCCACTGGGACTGCACGTAGTAAGAACATGACCATACTCTGTCGTTGAAAGAAATCAAACGACGTTTGCTGATAGATGAGGCGACAAAGAGTAAAATCCCACGGTATCGACTGGACATTACAGGTCTGTGTTTTCATACATTTGGTTCAAAGCAGAAAAAGACTTCACTAAACCAGAAAAAAAGATCGTTTATTCCGGATTTTGAAACAAGGAAATGATGATTTGAACAAAAGTAACAAAGTAACATTCTCAAACAAAAATGTCTTAATGTCCCACAATAATTCAAATTTCAGGAACCACCAGCAGTTTCCCAATTTCCCTCATCCTAATGAAAATACGAACACCATTTCATCCAAGTCCGTCAATTATAGGGACGTCTTGCAAAATGTGGACTCACGATACGAATTCCACTACTTGTGGCAGCCAAGACTCAACATACTGGTCAAAGAACTACATGTGACTTCCCTATCGTTGACATTGACAACATTCGTCAGTTACTCAACTGTAACGTGAACAGCATGCTTTCAATTGGGATCACAACTTAGAACAATTATGGATGCTGTGGAAACGTTTCTAAAAAATGGGCAAATAGAGAAGATGAACATGTTGAATATCTTCTAGGACGGATAAAGTCAATGCGTGATATTGTCACTGGTAGAATGCACAAACTGAAAAAGAGGAAACAGAATTGGAATAATCCTTTCTGTCCCAAACAGATGTCATCCAAAGTCTGACTGCCCTTGTCTGTTTGTTTGTTGTTTAACGCCGCACTCAGCAATGTTCCAGCTAAATAATAGAGTCTGGACCAGACAATCCAGTGATTGACATCATGAGCATCCATCCACCCTATTGTGATACCATTATATGTAAGCATCACGACATTAATTGTTGACCAAACAACTCAGTATTAGTGACATATCAAATAACCCCACATATAAGACCACTGGCAGTATGTTAACTGAGTGAGATATCAGCCTAAACCTAGCATCAGTAATCTCAACTTTTGACTTGAATCTATACCCGAAGACATATCAATTCAAAAGTTACATAAAATTCGTACAAAGAGAGATATATTGCTCGAACTAGCAAATCACAGAATCTGTGTCTCATAGATTAACCTTAATCTTCAATACAATTAAAGAAGGACTGTCCTGTTCACAGAAAATATTTGCAACAAGAGGAATGACTATCTGTTTTCGCGACTATATCCAACACTATTTCACATGACAAACATAAGGGAAAACTTCATTCATCGTTCCATTGGGCATTTGCAACTTAACGTGGTGACCATACAGATAGTTGTATCTCTTTCCGGACAATTTCTTAAAAATGAAAGCAAATGTCATCTAAAGTTTACTGAAAAAACAAATATGAGATATGTTGGACTTTCTGCAAAATAACATTTTATCTAAAAAATAACATTTGAGAACATGACATTTAAGCAAGAAGTAGGCTCCCCCATGGGCACAATGGGTTCTACTCTGTTGTGCCTATTTTAATTGCACCATCTTTTTCCGTGTTTTTTTAAGATGAACATGCCTTTGCATGTGTTTGTGACTAGTGCCACCGGTGGGGCAGTATACTCTCAGTCGGAATCGTACAATGGATTTTGTCACACGTTTTGTCACTTTCATTGCTTCCAGTCGGGTAAGCCGGGTAGTAGATTGCACGTCTGTCCAGAGAGCGGAAGGTCGGTGGTTCGATCATCAAGCAGACACATACACGTGCATGTACGTAGCTATACAAGTGCAAAAGACACTTGAAATAAAAGAGTTAAAACCCTTTCCAGCCACGTCAAACGTAATTTCACCTCACCCCACCCTAGCCGGGTATGTGCGTGCTTGAGGACGGTTATAAATGAGCAATATTCTAGCCCCCATTGACCTCCTCCCCACTCCATTGGAGTCAATCTCGGGATTTAAGCATGATGGGTGAACACATATATCCCTAGACTACCCTATCGCTTAAAATATGGGTAGTGAACCCTTCAGTTTGCATTTACGATGTACGACCCCTTCTAGCACTGCCTCTTTCGGGGTCGGGGTGGTATTACTCCAAACTCTGAACGTAGAGTAGATTCAAAATTATTATCTGTAGTAACTGTTTCCAAAGCCCCGGTGTGGTTAAATACAGTTGCAGTTGTCTGGTTTTGTATGTTTGATGAGTTTAAATCTCTACATTGCTGCTGAGACACGGGTCCCAAGACGCAGCAATTAACCTTGAAGAGTTACGTCCCTTAGCCGTGCTAGGATCCGCTATGCGAAGATCCTGATTATGTTCCTTATTCAATCTGTATCACTGGTTTTTTCTCCCACGTTTAAACCGCACGATATACCGAGATACTGCAAACCGATATGAAACCCAAATCTCTGGAGGCACAAGCGGGAATACATGCTGTCACATCTGTGAATAACGTCACAGCTGTTGCGTCATTTACAAAAGCGCTGTAATCATTTCTCTCATGCTTTTCCCCCATGCAATAAAACAAGATGATCCTCCTTGTAAAGATCATAGATATCTGAAGAAACAAGCGAATCTCTAGACAACACTATTACCCCGACACCAAATAAAGCTAACCATGGACGGTTTGTGTCGTGAATCTTTATTACTCTGTAATAGCGGATCGTCAGATCTTCCAATGAATCTTACTTAGAGTGATAGGGCTGTAATATAGTTTTGTCCGTCATATGAAATCTGGTTGGATGGAGGATTTATGACTACAACCCGGCTGTAAAATAGTCCTCCAATTTCAGAGGAACAATGGCCCCATGCAGACTTTCACCTGGTCAGGGAGTGGAGCACTACAGGGGACAGTGTTGACAATGGGTCTATTTGCCTTTGATGAATTTGTGTGACAGTTGATCGATGTGTTATAGATTGATTTTGATTACGAGGACCTGGCGCCTTTCATTTGGTCGATGAATTTCTCGTGGGCAGCTTGGGTTGATTTGTACTGCAAAAATATGATAACTTTGATGCTAATTTAAGATTTATATTCCACCATTTTTTACCTGGTATCGTTGCAATGCAGGGGAATACTCAGAAATAGACTTAGAAAAGGCTTCTTAAAGATCCTGACACTTGGTGTCATCACTATTTTTAGTGATCCATTCATATAAAGTTCCCCTCTATTATGACTTTTTCTCCAAATGGAATCTGTTTCGTCGGTAATCGAAACTGGTTATTCTCTGGTGTTTTATTTTACACTTTCCAAACACTGTAACATTTTATATGTGACATTTGTCTTGAATTACTCCACCACTGAGACGTGAACATCGTATACTGGGAACAACATGTTTTGCTTGAGATAAAGGGTAAATTGAGGATCATCTCTTTCTTCGTATATGTTTACTCAGTCTCTTGAATTTCTTAGTGGAGTTCGAAGCATGCAACTGAAATCGACACATTTCTTCTTTTTTTCCAATTCTGAGGATGAATATAATCAATGACATTTAAAAAAATTAAGTCAACACTATGAAGCAAAATGGGAATAATTGTTGTCTGATACTAGCAAGGTGAGATTGCACTACTGAGACAGGACTTTGCCATCACTGTGCTGTAAATTCTGAAACACTGCAATGACTTTGTCGGAACTTTGTCCTTTGTGTGCCATCAATTGCTTTGACTGCTATGGCCATGTTGTCACTGTACTATGGGAGTGTTGTGACTGTACTATGGCAGTGTTGAGACTGTACTATGGCAGTGTTGAGACTGTACTATGGCAGTGTTGTCACTGTGCTGTGACTGCAACAACTGCCATGGCTGTGCCGTGACTGTGCTTGTCTGTGCCGTGACTGCCGTGATTCTGCCAGATATCTGCTATAAGTCCTGAACTTTTACAAACTCGTGTTGGAAGTGAAACACTGAAAAAAAACTATTAATAGGGTTACGGGTTGCATAGAATCATCGTTAAATTTAGTCATGGCGTCCTTGTGTAGAACACTGCCAATCTCATTAAAATCAGATCTTAGTTCTCGCTACGGCTAAACAACGATCTGAGGACATCTCATTACGGATCACGTTCGAACGACCTTTCATCGACCAATCAGAGCGACCGTACCAGATCAGTGACAGTCGGAATGTGTTTTCTAATCATGCAACCTCGAAAAGGTTAACACGGGGTAATACGAAAGGCAGTTACGGGCTGTACGACTGATTTCGTCAAAATCATCGGCTATCTCTCGCTTCAAAGGGATAAACATTTGAAACGGAAGAGATTTGCCATCAATTAGTCATTATAGAATTTTTTTCGAATTTTAAATCGAGAACTTTGTAAAAATATTTGTCAAAGCCTAGTCTCGAATGGAAGTCGCCATTTTGAAACTAGTGCCGTAAAGCTCGGGAAAGCTGCTTTCTGATTGGCTGATACCAACATCTTGTTATAGTCATTTATATATATATATATATAGTCATAGCGAAGTGTTCATCTGACGTGACCTGTTATTGGATGTCCTAAGATCATTGTTTAGAAGCATCGAGGACGAAAATCTGATTTTAATGAAATTGAGAACAGTACAGAATATTGGAAATCAAGCGTTTGACATGTATTTTATTAAAAGTTTTCAATACTTGAAGATCTGAAAACCTGAGACATATACATCAGCAGTATGGACACAACACACTGCAACATCAGTTTGTGTTTGTCGCTACAGACACTGTTATTTGTATACTTAATGTAGTTACCCCTAATTTAATTACTGCCTATGTGATAACGAGATCATGACAACACCAAATCAATGGAAGCTGAACACGGGACGGAATGTCACATAATCTGGTTCGAACCGAACGTACCCGGGTTCGAACCTCATACACTCGAGTTTTATCCTCAAATACAAAGGTTTGAACCACAAATATCAAGGTACACCAGAATTCAAAGTCAAATACCAGTGATCGAACCTAACATATTCACGTTCGAAACTCATATACTCGAGTTCTGACCATTTATAAGGGTTCAAACACAAATACCAGTGTACTTAAAATACTCGGGTTCAAACCTCATACACAAGAGGGACCGTCGGGTAGCCTAGTGGTTAAAGCGTTCGCTCGTCACACCGAACACCCGTGTTCGATTCCCGCCATGGGTACTATGTGTGAAGTCCATTTCTGGTGTGCCCCGCCGTGAAATTGCTGGAATATTGCTAAAAGCAGCGTAAAACCAAACTCACTCACTCACTCACACACAAGTGTTCAAATTCAAATACCAGGGGTCGAACCTAATATGCTCGGGTTCGAATCTCATATATCCGGGTTCATACACCAGAGTTCAAACCTCAAATACTCGCCATTGAACCTCAAATACCAAGGTTTAAACCTCATATATCAGGGTTCAAACTCAAATACCCGGGTTCGAACTTTATACACCTCATGAAGGCGCGTTCGGATCTCATTAACCATTTCTCGAAATTACCATAAACATCTGTGTTTGTACCTCATGTAGCCGGATTCGGACGCGATACATCAGGGTTCGGACCACAGTTCGGGCCTCATATTCTTAGTTTCGGTCAGAAAATAGAAAGGCATTTATATTGGTTTATGACTTAAGTTTCATCGATTTTACAGGGGGCAGGGGCAGTCGGGTAGCCTAGTGGTTAAAGCGCTCACCCGTCACGCCGAAGACCCGGGTTCGAATCCCGACATGGGTACATAGGTTTGTCAGCACCATACCCGTGCTCGTGGGTTTCATCGAAGTTGTAAACGTCTGAGACCTGCATCACTTCAGGCTTTCCTCCCACATTAAGCTGACACGCAATGATATAACTGTAATACTGTTAAAAGCGGCATTAAACCCAACTCACTCACTCACTCTTCGATTTTATGTGTATCACGATTCACGAACCGAGTACACCAATCTCCACACAGCGATATCCCATTGCCTTCCGACAGTGCAACGTATGCGTCCAGGTTAACAATATAGACAGTGTAACTTTAGTTCCCTGCCTGTTTGGAAGCCATGTTTAGTTCAAGTAAGACAACTGATCAACACAAGACGTCTTCCCTTTAAGTAAAGTGTTCACAAAATATACGAAACGTATAAGAATGTAATTATTTTGTAAATCCACTGCTCCAGCGTTGATCAGTTATGACGTGAGCTAATTCAGAATTAACATATCGTGTTTCAACAGAATCAGTAAATGCGCTCTTCTCACTGGATGTTTTTTTTAACCATCACTCGATTGTCTGGTCGCCATCGTGTAGATGGTGAACTGCTGTGCGGCGTGAGGCAACTAACACCTTCTTTTTTATGCAAATTGTGTGAGTGACGGGAGATACAGGTTGGGCATGACGTGCTTACAATTTTAGCGAACACCTGGTGTCATCACTGATTTTCAATTCATATAACGTCCACCGCCATTTTGCCCTTAACGCTCAATGGAATTTGTTACGGCGGATAGTTGAGACTGGTTAGTCACTGGCATTGTTGTTTTATATTTTTGTATGAACATGTGTCATAATGATTATGATGAACATGTTTATTAGAATGAAAATAATGTTCAACAGTAATTTCAGGCTTAAACATTGCTATGATTATGCAAGCCTTCTGAAAAGCCTTAGCCTTGTATTCGTCATCATTGAATTAAATGAAATTTGATATCGCCAATTCTCGCGAGATTTGTTAACAACGAGAAATAATTGACTTCCGGTGACAGGATCAAGGCTGGTATGAGGTACATCACCTTTAGATTATCTCGTCTATCGATTAATGATATGCCTGTAATTGTCAGGTACCCAGGGGAGGCTGGCAGAACTGAGAAATGATGTCACCACACCCACATGTAACCAGGCGAGCAGCCCGGGTCTATTTCATTACCTCATATGGACAGTAACACTCTTCAGTCTGTGACGAGATAAACAGACGGACGACCTGGGAATATTTAACCGAACACGGACCGTTTTAATCAGTCCTTTTTCACATTGTTTATGGTCCGTGTTGTTGGGTTTTTTAAAAATGAATTTGATTGCTGATGGCAGATTTTCCCCTCATAATATATAAAAGCGACAAAACAATGAAGGTGGTAGTGTTTTGTCACTCTGAATCTTCATGCGTAGATCTAAATATGAAACAGATGAAGCTATTTCAATCGTCTCTTTCATTTCAAGCTCAGGTGGGCAAATAAGTGGAAGGGAATTGGCTATTTGATAGTTTCTTGAACGATATCTGATCGTCGATATACCTCATGTTTAAGTAAACATATTACTGCTATTTGAAATTAATTAATGTCAAAATGTCGACAACGTTTGTGCAGTTGGAGAATATGAAGTGGATTTCAGAAATGATCATACAACGATTGTCATCTTGCAAAATTAAACTTTAGTTTGTTTGTTGGTTTGTTGTTTAACGCCGCACTCAGCAATATTCCACGAGGAGAATTCATGAAAGCTGGTTGAAGCACGATATTTTAAGATATAATAAACCGCCTCCGTGGTCTAGTGGTAGAGCGCCGTTCGATCCCCGGTCACGTCATACGAAAAGACGTTTACAGATGGTACTTGTTGTTACCCTGCCTGGAATTAAGGGTCTAAACCCCATTTCACCTCCCCTCAAAATTTAATATGAAAATCAATGTGTAACTTTCCAATAATTTTATAAGCTGACGATCATATATTAGTAGACACCACTCCTATGTAGCCTCAAAATGAAATAGATTTTGCACTATTCTGCACAGATTCTCCAACTATTTTGCACTTCGGGTCATCAAAATAAATAGAACTATATCAGGCCTGACAGAGAAAACCAGAAGAGAGCAACCAAACTAAAGACTATGTACTCACGTTCTATAGAAATAGTCACACAAATTACAAACAAAGACACTATACCAATAATGTTTGCTTGTAATATGATAAAAAATAAACTGTCACATTTTCAAAGGCATTAAACACAGTAAATCACACAGACCGCTGTCTTCATTGAAAATGAGCACAAAGCACACTTTGAAGGGATTGTGACTTGTTTGTAATTAATGTGGTTATTTCTATTTAAATTATGTATTTAAATTGGTTGTTCTCTGTTGGTCTTCTTTGGTAGGCCTGACTGTATTGTATTTAGAAACGGGATCATCCTGCTAATTGTGAACTGTTCTCATGTGCTGTCTGGATTGACACAGTTCAGTGCCACCTAACTGTACTTGACAAACTGATCCATCCCACTTTAATAAAAAAAGGTTCCAATTTAAAGTCGATACAATTGACTCAAGTGACGCCACTCCTTTCTAAAAGGAAAACTGAAATACTGGGGAAAGGTTAGAGGCACGGAGTAATCCAAGGAATTAGGTCGGCATTACAGTCAATTTCCTTATATGATTCTCGCTAAGGCTGACTCACGGGATCCTAAGTCAAACAGCAAATTGAACCCTGCACCGCCAAGCTTAGCCTGGTGTAACGACCATACTGTAAACGTACTTGTAACTACATTTTAACATGCAAAATTCCACATTTATATTCTACTCAAAAAAAGTTAAGGAACACTCAAAATTGAAGGCTGTGTTTGAATGCCCAAAACCATGACAGTTTAACTGTCATATGAATCAATCGGTGTTCTTTAACTTATTTTGAGTAGTATATATGTGATATGGAATTTATACATATACATTTACATTCATGTTCAATTCATGTCTCAAACATGGATGATTATGATTAAACAGGATGACTTTCATCATGTTCAATTCAATGATATGCGGCCGCCTCCGTGGTCTAGTGGTAAAGCGTCCGCCCGGAGAGCGGAAGGGCCGGGGTTCGATCCCCGGCAGCGTCATACCAAAAGACGTTAAAAGATGGTACTTGTTGTTACCCTGTCTGGCGCTCGGCATTAAGGGGCTAAAACAAGGACTGGTCGGCTCGGAGTCAGTATCCTGTGTCTGAGTGGGGTATTCATGTTAAACTGCGGCATGGTATCTCAGTGAGCTAGCACTATAAATCGGCATCAGTCCGGACTAGTACAAGCAGCCACACAAACACATACACGTACATGCACGTCGCTATATATATATGCAATTATCTTGGACGCGACGTTAAACCCCATTTCACCTCACCTCATCTCGAATGATATGCAGGTCACATTCCAAAAGCAATAATTATGTCAAAGGTTGTTTGCTCGCCCTATTATATCCCGTTTAGTTTTGACACGAAGTATTTCGTGTTTTTTAAGAAAACACTCAGTGGTCATGTTAGCATCAATCATGAAACTGGCTCTCTCGGGACAAAACTGTAATGGGAATGCATCCAATATTAGATGCGTTTTACTTCTCAACAACAATGATGATGTTAGTTTGGGAATAAGTTTAATTTGTGTGTTTGTTGTTTAACGCCGCACAGGAAATATCCCAGCTATGTGACAGCGGCCTGTAAATCATCGAGTCTGGACCAGACAATCCAGTGATTGACATCATGAGCATCGATTTACGCAGTTGGGATACGACGACATGCATCAACCAAGTCAGCGAGCCTGACCACCCGAGTTTTCGCCTACAGTGTGAATATGTACGAAGGGCATGTATGTAGGACTGATGGGGGATTCCAGTGATAGGTTGGATTACATAAGCTAGTCCGTGATATGATATTACAGTTTCCTTATCAAATGCTCATTTCCTTGCCACGTGGTATTATCATTATTGAACTGTGATAGTCCTTGTGCTGCTTAGTCATATTTGCAAAAAACGCAATAGAGTTACGAAAACATGATCATAAACATTATAAAAAATTATTTATCGCCTCAACGACAGCCTGCGCAAATAACGTTCACGATGCTAATAAGTGATTACAAGAGATGCATGTTAAATATGGACAGATACTTTTCAGAGTCCCATAGTTGATATTTCCTCATATTATCTCGTTTTCACTTTCATTTTCGTTTATTTATTGAATATTCTACAATCACTTTTTTTTTCAACAGTCTGAAGCATTATTATAATTTCCAAGAATTTTCGGATACGAATTCTTTCTTTCGATACCCTCCCCCCCCCCCCCCCCCCCCCCCTCCCCCCCAACACACACACACTATCAAATAATCGGTCTCTAATGAGAATCGGATAACCAAACTATCATCGTTGTGTCGTCGTTCCCCAACAGCGTGGATTGTAAAATTGAACAAATTACCCTGAAAGTTTAATTTAGTTTGTGGAAATGCCCCCTCAATACATTGAAAATTAAACCTTAAGATTTCAAGATGTGTTTGGTTATTTGGATGACCTTGAGATGACGTTACCTTGTCAGTGGCAAAAATAAATAAATTGTTTACTAGTAAAAACAACATGCGTGTCTATTTCACAGCTGGAGACAAATGTAATATACATGTTTGTGATTCTAGCTATGTCAACACGGGACGTGTATTGCAATGCCTATTCTTAATCAATACTTTACACCAAACATCAAACATTGACAAAGGCAAAAATGTTTATTCCTAATCGAACTAATGGCAACTTATGCCCTGATATGCAAAGTTGTTATTGATTTTTAATGCAGAATATTTATCGCCAACTGTTTACTGTTTCTTCTAAGACTTGGGTGTCTAAGAGGCATAATTAAATACCTCCTATTCAATTATTAAACCCCATTTACTAGCGATTATCGGGGCGTGGGTGAGTTTGAAGACAGGCTATTAACCAAGCATATGGTCAGGGACTGTTGTTTATTGTTAACCGATAAACACAACACAGACAAGTGGGGGAAGGATTTACATGTCACTTTATCTCTATCAATAACCTACGGAGGTTTATGTCAGCCATTTCGCATCTTTGCGCTTTACTCTAAAGATGCGACGACGCTTGAACGAAATTCGAAGACGCGATGCGAAGAAGCGATGTTATGTCATCGCTTTTTCGCGTCTTTGCTTCTTCGCATACTCGCATCTTATCTTCCTCGAATCTTTGCATCCTTGTGTCCTCGCATCTTTGCTTCTTCGCATCTTCTCGTCCTCGCATTTTTGCTTCTTTGCATCCTCGCATCTTCTATTCCTTGCATCTTTGCTTCTTCGTATCCTCGCATCTTTGCTTCCTCGAATCTTTTCATCCTCGTATTCTCGCATCTTTGCTTTGCATCTTCTCTTCCTCGCATCTTTGCTTCTTCGCATCCTCACATCTTCTCTTCCTCGCATCTTGGCTTCTTCGCATCCTCGCATCTTCTCTTCCTCGCATCTTTGCTTCTTCGCATCCTCGCATCTTCTCTTCCTCGCATCTTTGCTTCTTCGCATCCTCGCATCTTCTCTTCCTCGCATCTTGGCTTTTCGCATCTTTGCACCTTTCCTTCCTCGCATTTTTTTTGCTTCTTCGCATCCTCGCATCTATTCTTCCTCGCATCCTCGCATCTTCTCTTCCTTGCATCATAGCTCCTTCGCATCCTCGCATCTTTTCTTCCTCGCATCCTCGCATCTTCTCTTCCTTGCACCATTGCTCCTTCGCATCCTCGCATCCTCGTATCTTTGCATCTTTACATCATCGCATCTTCGCAACGTTCATCGCGTCTTCGCATCTTTGCGTTTTCGCATCGTGCCTTCGCATCATAATAGAGCGCAAAGGTGTAAAGGTCCCAAGGTGCGAAGATTTTAAATCAGCCACAGTAATCCCGTTATTTCTCTATCCCCTGTCACAGTGTTGCGATGACTTCGATCTACGCATCCAAGGAAATCCTTTTAACACAATAAAGCACACTTGCAAACTGCCGTAACGTTAGTGACTCAACAATCTTTCATCGGGCTATTTTCAAGAAGCTTGTATGTTTAGAATGGTATTGCTACACTGGAGTAGGATCATTCTTTGTTTAAGATGTCTGCAAATGTGTAAATCCCACCTTTAGGATACAATGACATTCATCAACCGAGTCAGCGACCCTGACCACTCGATCCCGTTAGTCGCCTCTTACCACAAGCATGGATTGCTGAAGAGCAATTTTGAGCCGGATCTTCACGGGATGTAGCCATCGGACGTTTTGTTGTGGTAGTAATATTGTCCAAGTTGAATGAATTCAGAAGTAGAAAAGCCAGGAGTAAGATAATGAAAGCTATTTTTGCTAAGCTGACTCAACAAAAAACTCTTTAAATAATTACATTTTGCTAACTTATTTATAACCAACGACCTCATGTGAACTGAAGTCAAAAGCAATGCGAGCCTAGGCCGAATGTATTTGTCTCGTGCGGCAAATCAATCTTTGAAAGGATCTCCAAGTCATCAAGACCGAACTGATTTATAAACCACTTTTATTTCAAACACATACAATCAGAAATGAATATAATTGGCTTTTTCAAATCCGATCGCACGATGCATATTGCAACCATGCATGGAATTTTGATGCCAGCGTATCACATGGTCATGCAGCTTATTCAGTACGTCAGAGGAATATCCAAGTACGTACCTCTCCATTCCTTAGAAATATTGGGGACTTTGGCCCTGAGTTGGAATAAAAGCGACAACACCCTTTTCATATTCATACGAAATCTGTGCCAGAGTCGATTGTACAATTCTAACTATATCATAAGCATGTTTTCATGAATCACTATCAAGTGGTGTTGACACCAGGTGTTCGCGAAAAGGTGAGCGTGTCCTGCCCCACCTGTGTCACCCATCACAAACACATGCAAATGCATGTCAATTGTTCACATGGAAAAACACGGAAACATTTGTCACTGGGGCGTCAAATTTAGAAATGTCCTCCACATATCTACCATTAAACGTTTTGAAATCTTTCCCGAGGCCTTGCATGTTTTAACCTTGATGAAACAACTTTTGACGATCGTTGTATGACGATCTTTGAAATGTTGTACGGAATACAGAGTGACACGTGTGCGTGTGTATTTCCGATATTAAACCACATCCGTAGAATTTGACATGACTTTTTGAGGTCTTCATTTACAGTGGGTAAGGCGTTATTGCGTGATCAACGTGGAATGGGATCTCCACCGCGAGATGGTCTTTTCAGCAGTTATGGTGTGGTGCAAAGCTGTATTGTGGCGATGAAACGAATTTTTTAACCAATTCCATGTTGATTTTGAGAACATGCTTTCAAAGCTTCTATGAATAACTAGAGCCCCGAACATGGATATATGAGTAACCTTTTTCTTTCTTTTTTTCTTATTGAAAGGTTATTTAATTATTTTAACGTTGATTTCGTTATAGTTAACATAATGAAACACACCATGATATAAGCAGTAGGTATCTATCATTTGAAAAAAAATGTATCTTTGTTTATTTCCCATAATTCTACCGTGGTCGACTGCCACGTTCTCAAATCATTCAATGCGGGATCGAGCCCCTATGTCGATACATATTTTCTAATGTTCCAGGAATAGTTCCACCATGTTCAAGTCTTCATTAATTGAAATTTAGGGGAAAATGATTTGATTATATTTGCATTATTGATAACCAACTTCTCATTCCTGGAAAATAATGGAGCGTTTAAATGAAAGGGTGACGTCACAAATGTGTTTTAATCCGGGGGATGTACAAGTGTGAGGTCAATTACCCGGATGACGCCAGGTCTCACTTCCATCAGCAAGACCTGGGATCGTCTCAGTGAAACGTGATGCAATGGCAAGGCTTTATTTGTGATCGGTTGAAGTTTTACTGCAGCATAGTTATGTGTGAACACACGAGAAGGACGTCATAAGAGAAAAAGAATGTATGTAGATCCACTGGCCCATAATACAACACATTTGTAACCAAATGCCATATATAATTAATGTGCTTTGACAAGTAAGCATCTGTGGCTGAAGCATGTTTTTCATAATGGTACCACCATGATATGTCCATAGTACATAATGTTTTCGTAAATCAGTGGATGTTATAAATCCTCAGAGGGGATGGGGGTAGTCTGGTGGTTAATGCGTTCGTTAGTCACGACGAGGGCCCGCGTTCGATCCCTTACACGGGTACAATGTGTGAACCCCATTTCTGGTGTCCCCCGCCGTGATATTGCTGGAATATATGTTAAAAGCGGCGTAAAACTATACTCACTCACTTTAAATGCTCAATAGAAAGTAACGGGCATCGTCTTATTGTGCTTTCCATTTTAGACCATCGATCTTTAATATTCATTAATTGCAGAAGCTCTGATCTAAATCTAACAAATATCATATCGTGCATGTTGTCTGTTATAATGGACAATTACTTATCGCGCTCTAATAAGTCATATGCGTGCAATTTATACAAATTAATAGGAGATTTATGAATTCACAATCTTACTTGCAGCAGGTGCAATTTTTTTTACATAAAGGGGTTCGAATCCCAGATTCTTCTTGATTGTGATCCTTGGTTTGTCATCACCATGTGCTATGATCTTGAGTTTAAAATAGGTAAACATCTGATACCTGCATCATTTCGGGCTTTCCTCCCACATCAAGCTGACACTCCGTCCCATAACTGGAATACAGTTCAAAGCAGCTTTTTGGGCACGGGTGGCCCAGTCGTCTAAGGCGCCGCGATTCGCTGTGCAGAGTTGCGTCCCTTGGACACGCCAGAAACCTATGATTGTGGGTTCGAATCCCGGTTCCCCCGATTATGTTTCTAGGTTTGTCAGCACCATGCCCGTGCTCGTGGGTTTCACCGAAGTGGTAAACGTCTGAGACCTGCATCACTTGGGGCTTTCCTCCCACATTAAGCTGACACGCCGTGATATAACTGGAATACTGTTAAAAGCGGCCTCAAACCCAACTCACTCACTTACTCAATGCAGCTTTAAACCTTACTCACTTCCTCACCCATACACTCTCTCACTAACTTATGCATTACACGCACGTGTAGCACACAAACAATGTACACCAACTTCAATACCCTTATGAGATAAATCCACGTGATCAAATACAGACCTCCTATTTGCGCAGATCATTTTCTGTATTTACAGAACGATAATAATTTCATGTTTACATACATATTCCGGTAATAAAAGCTGAAGTTTTTAACATGTTTGTTTTTTTGTGCGAGCTTGTCCTCTAAATAACGTTTTTACTCGTGAGAAGTATTAAGTTAACAATTACCTGTGTTTACATCGGTGCTGTAGCGAGTCGGGGGACTCATACTCTCCAGGAACCAGCCACCTACCAACCAGACTGCGCTGCCATCCCTACCTGTGAGATCAATAGAGCCTATTACTAGCCTAAACAAGGAAATCGTGAGGTGGTTGTTAAAAGACCACATTCAGGTAATTAAGCAGCCATTGCTGTGGTACGGAGTCTGGTTTTCTCATTGTTCTCAACAAATAATTCCCACTCAATAAGTCTTTATTAACCGATAATACGCCGCCAATATTACCCACCGGAAGGCCACTTTTCTTAGCGATTGAAAGGCCGGGGTAGCAATACTCTATCGTGGCGTAATAATACCTCCACGTCACTTCCGCTACTTTGTGCACCGGAAGAAAGTGCGAGGCGTTATTGGATGCACGTGGCACTATTTGTCACTGATCTCAATGGGACTGTCTTCCACGGAAGGTGACAGGGGGCAGAATTGTTAAAAGCCAAAGGACAAATTAGTTTTGGCGGAGACAATAGTTTTGAATATCGTTTTGGGCTATTTGCAGTTATGTGTTATAAATTTCATCACTCATGCTTGAAGGACATGCATAGCAGACGGTGAAAATAGGACATGAAAGACATGGAACCTGCGTTTGTATGTTGATAGTGTTTGAACACACGATATGTTTGAGACACAATTATCGCTATATTTGCGGAAATGTAGTTATAATACTCGGTAATGAGTGAACCGTTCCATAAGACGGATGCACGGTCTGTTAATGTAAAACGAATAGACGCATTGTGTGATGAAAGGAAAAGTTGATTATGAAAACGGGAAATATTCATGCCACGTGTCATGCAACCAAAACTACACGAAAAGAACATCAAATCTACAAGAAAACACACGGGCCTACACTGTAAAAAAATTGTTTAGATCCTAAACACAAACTTAAACACGTTCCTCGTTCAATAATTTTGATATGTTTAGGTCTCACATGTTTAGGGTCGTGTTTAACAGCTAGACGTGTTTAGGGTTTCAATGTGTATGCCCCCTTGAAATTCATTGCATGTTATTTATAAAAGGGGTTCTTCCTATGTTTCATTAGGGTTTAATGGGGTTACAGCAGTGAGTTTGTGGGGGTTGGGGTTGGAGGTTGAGGTTGGGGTGGTAGGGATTAAAGCTATTTAAGAAGTATAGATTGATTATTTTTAATTTATGTTTTGGTTGGTTGGGGGGGGGGGGGGGGGGGGGGGGGGGGGGGGGGATGTCGGGGGGGATGGGTGGTGGTAACTAGAAATGAAATGGTCTATCGTAGTAATCAGATAAACATATCATTGTCAGCTTCCGGTAGGAGAGAAATTCTGCTAGTCACACAAAAACACATTTACGAACACAACATTTTGTCATCTTCGGCGGGATACGAACCTGCAATCTCTTAGTGTGTAGTTCATCACCGAGACTGTTGTCATGGAAAGTGGCAATTTTCCTAGTCGCCATTAACTGAGTTTTTTTAAGTTCTACATGTTTTTGTTCATATTGTACCAAGTTCGCTGTAAGTCCTAGTCGAATATGTGTTATGCAAGTTCCTGTGTATCTGATTTGCACATCTAATTTAAATTTCGGCAAGGTAGGAAACTGGACTTTTATAGTCAGTTAACTCCCTTGCCTCGGGAGCCGCCTCCGTGGTCGAGTGGTAGAGCGGAAGGTCCGGGGTTCGATCCCCGACCGCGTCATACCAAAAGACGTTAAAAGATGGTACTTGTTGTTACCCTGTCTGGCGCTCGACATTAAGGGGCTAAAACAAGAACTGGTCGGCTCGGAGTCAGTATACTGTGTCTGAGTGGGGTATTCATGTTAAACTGCGGCATTGTATCTCAGTGAGCTAGCACTATAAATCGGCATCAGTCCGGACTAGTACAAGCAGCCACACACACACACGTACATGCACGTCGCTATATAAGTGCAATAATCTTGGACGCGATGTTAAACCCAATTTCACCTCACCTCACCTCACCTCACCTCACCTCACCCTTGCCTCGGGAAGACGTATCATCACATACTCTGTACACAGGTTTTAAGAAACGTATGTCAACTTCTGTTATTAGAATAACTAAGTCAGTGGCGAAACTCCACATTCTGGTGAGGTTTCTTTAAGTGATGTTTACATACAGCGTGCCTAATAAACAAACCTATTTTCAAAGGACAGCACTGTCCAGATTAACGCTAGGCCACTGTACACAAGTTTATAACAGTCCAAATCACTTAGCTTTCTCACACATCCTGCACATAATATGAAATTTTCAAAAACATAAAAAATGACACATTAATTATTTGTCATGCGAAAACGTTCACGGACGCGTCATTACGATTCTTAATGAACTAAAAAACCCGACAACCGAAAGGTTATTGGGGTGTTTTCCTGCTAATGCTTTGACAATTTCCAAAACGGCACTTGGAAAAAATAAATTTAAAAACAGTATTACTGAAGCCCACGTGTCAATCGGTCGCTGCTTTTGAACCTTCAGTTTCTTGAAATAGTCTTTTTAATCAGCAGCGGCGGTCACTGAAACTGATCGCTCTGGAATTAAACCTGTCCGGTACAGAATGGAAACTGGTCTCACGATTGTAGTGAAGCGTTCCAAACTAAACGAATCTGTAAAACACGAAACCAAATCTAACGTTTCCGACATAAGCTATGCTATTTGAGAAAAACAAGTAATTAATAAATTTGAAATTAAGGCTTCACAAGATGCCAAAATCGATTATATTTTCGTTACAAATTACGCTAGTCATTTCTTCATTATTGATCACAAGTGATAGTTAATACGCCTAATTTAGAAGCATTATAAAAAAAATCTAAAAATGTTTACTTTAGTTCCTTCTGTACCTGACATTTAACAAGTACATTGGAAAGTTTTTCGGAAATACGGATGCTGAACATGATATCATATGTCTGTGTATGTAGAAATATTTTTTGACTGTATTAGCGGATCTGAATATGGCTTTAATCTCGCTGGCACTTCGCTCAGCCGCATATAATGGTTAGCTAGTTTAAAGGGCCGCATGACAACAAAAGAAAAAGTAAGGTATATGGAAAAAAACATTTCAGTGACTTTCTTCTCCGATGTGCTTTGATTAGATATCGTTATTATTGCGGATTTCGGGGGCAGATCTTACAATGAGAAACTTCAGATTACTGTTATTTGCTAATTTTACCACGTACGTGTCTCTCTCCTTTCCCATTTCCAGTAATGGTGGATGTCCGTTTTGGCTGTTGAGAGGAGTAGGCACTAAAAGCAGCACTTCGTGAGCACAGAATCTCAGTAATTACCTAGCGTGTGAAACCTCACATTTTAGACGTGATAATGCAGGTAATGTTGTGTTTTTTAGCGCATATACTATCGGAATCTGGATTATGTTGTCAAACAGGATGCAATTTCTCCAACAAAAAAGCATGGTAAATAACGTTGAAAACATTACATATGCGTGCACAGAACGTCAGTTTCTTTTAGCCACTGCAACGTCTCTCTTCGTCTACCCCCCCCCCCCCCCCCCCCCACCACCACCACCACCACCACACACAAACCCCCACACCCCTCGACCGCCCCTCTCAATGTGTCAGTGGTCATAAAATAGATTAATGCATTCTTCAAGAATCTAAAGACGCAGTTAAAAACGATGACGAATCATACGTTCAAAGGTAATCGTGGCAATCTGCAAAATCTTTGATTCAAGTGCAAATTATCATTTGTGTTATCCGGTGACTGTGTATGGCGGTGAGGGGTGCCCCGGGGTCAGCAGGGGGAGTGTGTTCTTCAGAGAACGTCTTGTGATCTTCCCTCGTTCTGTCTGATGCAGAGACGTTGATTGTTTTCTTGTGACAACTATGCGCATATTGCAACGTTTAATTCTCTACTACGAGATAATACGCGTCTTCTCAAAGGTTGCTTTACGCATGGTTCAACGGTTCATAGGTCTCTTTGATATCAGATGATGAATATCTTTCAAAAGCCAACAATCTGGACGTTTCCATGGAGCCGCTGTCTGACCTCTGACCTCTGACGTCACTATTTTTCCTACCTGACCTATGTATATACACATATTCCAATCACATTCAGACTGATGGACTCCTCTTCCAGTTGGACGATAACAAAA
The DNA here is from genome assembly GCF_023055435.1 of Haliotis rufescens. Lineage (NCBI taxonomy): Eukaryota > Metazoa > Mollusca > Gastropoda > Lepetellida > Haliotidae > Haliotis > Haliotis rufescens. The sequence goes on along the minus strand of NW_025964334.1, from coordinate 24,435,044 downwards.
TGAACATTAACTGTGCACGATCTTGACTTCATAAGAAGTTTACAGTAAACAGAGTCAGACGCATGTCAATTCGCGAGGTTTTGAGTCAAAAAGTAAAAATATTTTTGGTCTCCGCACTGTCACTCGCTCGCTGTAACGAGTAGACCTGAAAAGCGCAAAATATGATGGCGGGATATTGTCTTGCCTCGGATTGTTATCATGGCATTGACCGTTTGTTTGTCTGTTGTTTAAAGCCACACTCAACAATATTCCAGCTACATGACGTCGGTCTGTAAATACTCGAGTCTGGACCAGACAATCCAGTGATTGACATCATGCGTCAATTGGGATGCAAGGTCATGCATCAATCAAGTCAGCGAGTCTGACCACCCGATCCCGTTAGTCACCTCTCGCGACAAGCATAGTCGCCTTTTACGGCAATCATGGGTTGTTGAAGAACTATTCTATCTCGGATCTTGACGGGACCAGCCTTGACTGAGATCATCTGAATAAGAGTGAGTGAGTTGGGTTTACGCCGATTTGAACAGTGTTCCAGGCATAGCTCGGCGTGCCAGCTTGAAGTGAGAGGACAGCCGAAAGTGATGCAGGTCTTAGACATTTACCATTTCTCCCCTAGCGAATCCCGGCCACTTAGACGACAGGGCCACCCGTGCCCCCTGGAGTATTTGTAAATGATGTGTTCAGCCCTATTGTTTAAAGGGGGCGATGGGGTAGCCTAGGGGTTAAAGCGTTTGCTCGTCACGCCGAAGGCCCGGGTTCGATTCTCCACATGGGTACAATGAGTGAAGCCCATTTTGGTTTTCCCCCGCCGTGATATTGCTGGAATATTGCTAAAGGCGGCGTAAAACCATACTCGCTCACTATTGTTGAAAGTGGAATATAGATGCAGCGCAATACTTTTCATGTCTTACTCTTAGCTATATGAATCTTTTGCATTTGAGGGGGCACGGGTGGCCCAGTCGTCTAAGGCGCCGCGATTCGCTGTGCAGAGTTGCGTCCCTTGGGCATGCCAGAAACCTATGATTGTGGGTTCGAATCCCGGTTCGCCCCGATTATGTTTTTAGGTTTGTCTGAGACCTGCATCACTTGGGGCTTTCCTCCCACATTAAGCTGACACGCCGTGATATAACTGGAATATTGTTAAAAGCGGCGTAAAACCAAACTCACTCACCCACTCACTCTTTTGCATTTGATGTTTTTATATGCAATATATGAGCTTTGGGTTAGGCTTGTGGTTAAATCGTTGGCTCGTCAGGGCGAACACTAGGGTTCGATTCTCCACATGTGTAAAAGCCAATTTTTGGTTTTCCCTCCCGTAATATAGCTGGACGCTTCACCATATCACTGACTGACTTACTGACTCTCTTTCACTTACACGCACACACCAACTCATTCACTCACACACCCATCCACCCCGAAACCAATCCACCCACCCATCCAAACTCACCCATTCACTCACCCATAAATCCAAGCATCTATTCACCTACCCAAAGAACAAAAGTTAATGTTTGAAAAGGAAATGATTCACAATATAAAATATACACAAGGTTAACATTCCGCTGCTTGAATTGTTATCTGCTATAGATGTAAGTTGACCAAGCATATAAAGTAGACAAGGGAAAGGCAAGACGTAGCTATATTGATAAAATTGATATTAGATGAATAAGTGTTGTGTGAAGCAATCGTTTGGAAAAAAGGAAACTGCGTATAATAACGCACGCGTGGGGCCTGCATACTTGACTTGCTTTGATGTATATAGTATAAGGGAAAGGTTTAACGTCGCGTCAAAGGTTATTGCACTTATAGAGCGACGCGCATGTAAGTGTTTGTGTGGCTGCTTGTGCTTGTGCTTGTCCGGACTGATGCCGATTTTCTCGTGCTAGCCCACTGAGATACCATGCCGCAGTTGCCCCACTTAGACACAGTATACTGACTCCGAGTTGACCAATCCTTCTTTTAGCCCTTTAATGGCGAGCGCCAGACAGGGTAACAACAAGTGCCATCTTTTTACGTCTTTTTGGTAAGACGCGGCTGGGGATCGAACCCCGGGCCTTCCGCTCTCCGGGCGGCCGCTCTACCACTAGACCACGGAGGCAGTCAAATTATAAGGCAGTCAAAGTATTAGGGAGTCAACAGGCGAAACATGTGCAATCTGTGGAAATGGGTGGACACGCCATAATATTACAAGTGGGTTCAACAATTAATACTAACAGTTAACAGTATGTATTCAAATGTAACATATGGAAGCTTAACAAGTATTTGTTTGACGTATCTGATAGTTATGAACACGTGTATCTCTAAATGTAATGTACAACCGTTCGTACTAAATAAGCACGGCCCTTGAGGATGGCACGAAATAACATTATTGCCTTCTTATTTGGATTTTTTTTAAATTACGTAAATTCAAACCCGCTGATAGAAGCCATGCCGCTCGTTATTGACTTGTGATTTCTGACTGTACCAGCGTTCCTGTGTGACAATAATCAAATTTACGTGGAGCTAGGAGGAAGATAAGTCCGCATATGATGTTAAATATTCTTCAGTTAATCAGAAATAAATTCATTCAAAATTACATTTATGGATATCTCAATCTCTCACTAATTTAGCATGTCGTTTATCGTAAGGGGGTGAGTAAGTCAATGTCATCTAACGTGCCACAGAGAGAGACACACAGAGAGAGAGAGAGAGAGAGAGAGAGAGAGAGAGAGAGAGAGAGAGAGAGAGAGAGAGAGAGAGAGAGAGTGAGGGGAGAGAAAAAGAGAGAGAGAGGGAGAAAAAATAGAGAGATAGATTGAGAGAGGGGGAGGGCGGAGGAAGGACGGTGTGAGAGAGACAGCTGGCGTTCACTTGCGTAGTACTGTTGGTGTTATGTCTGACACAAATTGATTCCAACCGCTCTAAATGGGACATAAGAAATTCTACACATTTGCCTGGATTGTTCTGACAATAATTGTTTTATTTGATACTAACTTTGCATAACGTGGTTATGTGCCACAGTATGCTGTTGTGTTTGATCAGACGCATGCAACTGACACTGTATTGATTTGTTTAAAGTCATGGAATAGTGAGTGAGAAGCATTTTACGCCGCTTTGAACACCATATCAGTCACATCTTGGTTTGTCAGGGAAGTGTGGGAGGGAAGGCCGATTGGACGCGGGTCGTGCTACTTTGGTGAGCCCAAGGAGCACGGGTATGGTGCTGACACAAGATAGTTATCTGAATTCCTGCCATGACCTTCCTAACCGGAAAACAACAACACAAGATGAATGTGGGACGGTCGGCGGGGCGATATTTAAATAATGGACTCTATGAGGATCATTGATGGAAGGTTGATTGGTGGTGATGATGGTGATGATGATGGTGATGATGGTTATGATGATAGTGATGGGGGTGATGATGATGGTGATGATGATGGTGATGAAAGTGATGATGGCGATGATGATGGTGATGTGATGATGATCATGATAGTGATGATGATTGTGATGATGTTGATGATGATAGTGATGGGGTGGTGATGATGGTGATGGTAATGGTGATGATAGTGATGATGGCGATGATAATGTGATGATGATGATGATGATAGTGATGGGGTGATGATGATGGTGATGATGTGATGATGATGGGGATGATAGTGATGGTGATGGTGATGGTGATGATGATGATGGTGATGATGATGGAGATGATGATGGCGATGATGATGGTGATGTGATGATGATGGTGATGATGTGATGATGATTGTGATGATGATGGTGATGATAATGGTGATGTGATGATGATGGTGATGATGTGATGTTGATGGTGATGATGATGGTGATGATGTGATGATGATGGCGATGATGATAGTGATGATGATGGTGATGATGATCATAGTGATGGGGCGATGATGATGGGTTTGATGATAGTGATGGGGTGATGATGGTGATAATGATGGTGATGATGATGGCGATGATGATATGATGATGGTGATAGTGATGGGGTGATGATGATGGTGATGATGATAGTGATGGGGGTGATCATGATGGTGATGATAGTGATGTTTATGTTGATGGGAATGTTGTTACATTAGATGATACAGTGCAGAAGGCAAGAGACGGGTTGGTATGGAAGAACTGGGTGATGTCGATTTACAGAAGCAAGGGAAGTAGGTCATTCAAAATGCCAGCGAATCAGACAGATTTCATAGGGCGTAAACATCAAAAGTGTGATAAAACTTTAATGAAAAGAACACTGAAAATCAGTGATGTATTGAAGCGTATTAGTGCCACATTCTAAAATAATATCATCTACGAAGATGAAGGTGAGGTGAGGTGAAATTGGGTTTAACGTCGCGTCCAAGATTATTGCACTTATATAGCGACGTGCATGTACGTGTGTGTGTTTGTGTGGCTGCTTGTACTAGTCCGGACTGAGGCCGATTTATAGTGCTAGTTCACTGAGATACCATGCCGCATTTTAACATGAATACTCCACTCAGACACAGGTTACTGACTCCGAGCCGACCAGTCCTTGTTTTAGCCCCTTAATGCCGAGCGCCAGACAGGGTAACAACAAGTACCATCTTTTAACGTTGTTTGGTATGACGCGGTCGGGGATCGAACCCCGGACTTTCCGCTCTCCGGGGGGACGCTCTACCACTAGACCACGGAGGCGGTCTACGTAGATGAAAGTATCATCTACATATATGTTATATTATGTTAGAATGAGGCATTAAGACGCTCTCATAGTGATGACACCAGGGGTGTGCGGAAAGAGTATGCAGATTATCCTCTACCGATAGCACCCGCCACACAGTGTTCAGTACCAAGGTAAGTGTCGGTGAATAAGGAGGCGTGTAAACTCGGTGTAAAGCTTTTAGCATGGGATAGCATCCCGTGTCATATTCAGTAAATACCTCTGAATGTCTACCAATTAATACCTGGGCCCACTTGCACAAAGCGATCTTAGCGCTAAGATTATTGTAACTCCCATGCTTTAACATTGGCTTACAATAGTCGTAGCGCTAAGATAGCTTTGTGCAAGTGGGCCCTGGAATGACGTAAGCTGGTATTTGATGGATGAAACATTGGATGAAATACTTAGTTGTGAGGAAAATGAAATTTGAATACATGCTCTGAAGTACCTAAGCAATTGGGGAATGTAGACGCCATAAGCTTGAGCTGATGGTATATTGCTGGACATGAAGGAGAAATATATGATTGGAAGTACAGTCGACCCTCAAAGTCGTGGGAACAAAAAAGTTCGAATCATCAGGGGTTCGAGACATCAGGGGATTTTTATGCCTACTTTGGACACTTGGGTCTCTCAAATGAGTTCAAGATAGCGGAAAGTCGACTTATCCAAATTCGACACAGCGAGATTCTATTGAACAGTCGAGAGTGGGAATGATTGAAATGATAAGACAGTACGGTAGTCGCCAAACGATGGATAAAGTTACCGCACTGCGAGCCGTGGGGTTATGAATAATTATATTAATGAAACGAATAACTTCGACATAGTTACCAGTAGATTGTAAACAAGTATTTACAGCAATTAAGAGATTGACCTTTTCCTGCTCTCATTATATTAATCCCACGCGGAAAACTCCTTCTCGTGTTTATTCAGTCACAAATATGACGTGTTTTAAGTTACCTGAACTATTGTCGAGATTTTATTGCTCACATACAAATGGTTGTTTACTCAAGATCGCGCTCATTTTATGATACGTGATCAAATATTATATAACATTTAATAACTGTTTATTTGGTGGGAACGCTGTGGCATATTTGATCAGAAAGCCATCAAATATTGGCTCTGAACTCTCATTTGAGCATGTTCCTCGTTACGAGTATTAGTTCAGTAAAGCGCTGCTACCAGAACCTTTCATTATTCTTTCAGACATATTTGGGAAAATTATGATTTGAAACAGGAATTACGCTTAATGAATATCGTATAGTCTGTGCAATAAGAGCCATCAGATTGCTACGACGGACTATTTGTGATGTAATTCTGGGAGTAGAAATCAATGGAGGCAGGGTGGCCTCCGTTTTGCCATTCAACGATTTTTTTTCCGAGCGTATTAACGTCCACTTTTCATTCAGTTGTCATTCCCTCGGAGGATATTAAACGATTTAAGTGTTTTACAAATATTAGCAACAGTAAAAGTCGGATGGCTTTTTCCATTCGATTTATTTTATGTGTCTAAGAGTAATCTCATTGTGATGGACGCTGGGAACTACGAGTAAAATCTATCGGATGGAAGAGTGCTTGAGATGTTTCTCGTTTGTTTTAATTCGCCACACTCAACGTTGAAAATGTCTCTCAGTGTCTGTTTAAAAAATATCAGCGTGTACGTCCTACAAACTTAACATCGATCTTGAATTCGTAAATTTGAACTCTTTTAGGCCATTTGGGTGGTAATGGTAATGAAACCAGTTCTAGCACAAATCAGCGTTAACAGGGAAGAATAGCGGAGTCTAAGAGGAGCGAAATTCAATTATCAAATGTGTGGTCAGACCTTGAATAAGCATAGGGAAATTATGACTGCGAATGATAGATATTGAATATATTTGACTTCTTGTAAACTCTCCAGTCAATACGATTCAGCAAGGACAAACCCATTATTGTGGTGTGACCTGTTTGTGGGTTTCGCTGGGGGGTTAGACATTTCAGTGACGGTTTTCTATAATAACTGTGATCACTACGGCATATAGTTGTAATCTAATCTATAAGCCAAAGGGCAAAATCTGCTCAAACGAATTATTTTATTAACAATGTCAATTTTTTTTATGAAGTCTATGATATTGACGACAATTGCATTGGATGGTATATGCTACAAGTTATGAAAATAACAGTGACATTAATACACGGATCTTACCGGGAATATAAACTTATTACACTCAATTAAATGTAATCCCACCGTAAATCAGTTCTGTGTAAAAGAATGTATCTGTTCTAAATGCAACCCTAATACGACGACATGCTGCCAATGCTTTCACTGACTGACGTCATTCGCCTGGTGTAGGTTGTCTGTATATTGTCTTGTGAAGGGTTTATGTATATTGCCTGGTGCAAGTTGTAGATATATATTTCCTTGTGAAGGATGTATGTATATTGTCTGGTGTAAGTTGTAGATATATATTTCCTTGTGAAGGATGTATGTATATTGTCTTGTGAAGGATGTATGTATATTGTCTGGTGTAAGTTGTAGATATATATTTCCTTGTGAAGGTTGTATGTATATTTCCTTGTGAAGGTTGTGTGTATATTGTCTGGTGTAAGTTGTAGATATATATTTCCTTGTGAAGGTTGTATGTATATTGTCTGGTGTAAGTTGTAGATATATATTTCCTTGTGAAGGTTGTATGTATATTGTCTGGTGTAAGTTGTAGATATATATTTCCTTGTGAAGGTTGTATGTATATTGTCCGGTGTAAGTTGTAGATATATATTTCCTTGTGAAGGTTGTATGTATATTGTCTTGTGAAGGTTGTATGTATATTGTCTGGTGTAAGTTGTAGATATATATTTCCTTGTGAAGGTTGTGTGTATATTGTCTGGTGTAAGTTGTAGATATATATTTCCTTGTGAAGGTTGTATGTATATTGTCTGGTGTAAGTTGTAGATATATATTTCCTTGTGAAGGTTGTATGTATATTGTCCGGTGTAAGTTGTAGATATATATTTCCTTGTGAAGGTTGTATGTATATTGTCTTGTGAAGGTTGTATGTATATTGTCTGGTGTAAGTTGTAGATATATATTTCCTTGTGAAGGTTATATGTATATTGTCTGGTGTAAGTTGTAGATATATATTTCCTTGTGAAGGTTGTATGTATATTGTCTGGTGTATGTTGTAGATATATATTTCCTTGTGAAGGTTGTATGTATATTGTCTGGTGTAAGTTGTAGATATATATTTCCTTGTGAAGGTTGTATGTATATTGTCTTGTGAAGGTTGTATGTATATTGTCTGGTGTAAGTTGTAGATATATATTTCCTTGTGAAGGTTATATGTATATTGTCTGGTGTAAGTTGTAGATATATATTTCCTTGTGAAGGTTGTATGTATATTGTCTGGTGTATGTTGTAGATATATATTTCCTTGTGAAGGTTGTATGTATATTGTCTTGTGAAGGTTGTATGTATATTGTCTGGTGTAAGTTGTAGATATATATTTCCTTGTGAAGGTTGTATGTATATTGTCTTGTGAAGGTTGTATGTATATTGTCTGGTGTAAGTTGTAGATATATATTTCCTTGTGAAGGTTATATGTATATTGTCTGGTGTAAGTTGTAGATATATATTTCCTTGTGAAGGTTGTATGTATATTGTCTGGTGTATGTTGTAGATATATATTTCCTTGTGAAGGTTGTATGTATATTGTCTGGTGTAAGTTGTAGATATATATTTCCTTGTGAAGGTTGTATGTATATTGTCTTGTGAAGGTTGTATGTATATTGTCTGGTGTAAGTTGTAGATATATATTTCCTTGTGAAGGTTATATGTATATTGTCTGGTGTAAGTTGTAGATATATATTTCCTTGTGAATGTTGTATGTATATTGTCTGGTGTATGTTGTAGATATATATTTCCTTGTGAAGGTTGTATGTATATTGTCTGGTGTAAGTTGTAGATATATATTTCCTTGTGAAGGTTGTATGTATATTGTCTGGTGTAAGTTGTAGATATATATTTCCTTGTGAAGGTTATATGTATATTGTCTGGTGTAAGTTGTAGATATATATTTCCCTGTGAAGGTTGTATGTATATTGTCTGGTGTAAGTTGTAGATATATATTTCCTTGTGAAGGTTGTATGTATGACGAATGACGGATCTGTATACTGATTGAGTAGTTAAGCGGACGACTGATCTGTATATGGAATGGATATACAATGACTGGTTGGAATTTGAGGGTACAAATGAAAAATCAGTTAACATGTTTCGATGACGAATGACTTAACAGGTAAAATAGTTGAGATAACGAATGTATTTGTTGATTAGCTGGGGAGTTGACATGACAAGTGGCTGATTTGGTAACAGATGAGGTAGTTGAGGTGACGAATGATCTGTTAACGGGTTTGTCTATAAAAAATGTCTCTTAAAAAGTGTAGGTAATTATATTCCAGTCTTCAGGCTATGCCAACATGCAAACTTAGAACAAACTTAAGATGGTAAATTTCTGCATTGACTTGTATGGATTATTGATATGCCATGACAACCTGATAATGCCACCAATGGGTGACAGGTGTAGTTTATCCACATGCTATGTGCTGACATTTATGTGCAGACAACAAACTCAGAGAAGAAGTTATTGTCAATGCTGTGGCATAATCGTCTACAAAATCAACTGTTTGACGATTTAACATTTAGGCTGTGATTTATCCAGTGCTTCGTTCAGTCAGCATATCGATTTTACGTCAGTGTCAAACATTGTTTACATTATGTATTATATTGTCGGGTTCATCAGATATCTTTTATGTGCCCTAACATGCTTTTTGAAGCATCAACGTAGGACAATGTCATTTGTTCTGCACTCCGTTACCATGACTATATACTCAACAACAAATATAAAGAGCTTGTCATATTGTTCATGAACTCATTTGGATATCATGTGTCATTATTTTCATAAATTATTTGTTCTGAAACTGGTAAATCCAGAGCAGACATGCTTAGTAATGCCCTTTTCGCGAACGCCTGGTGTCATCAATGATTATCAGCACACCCCCCCCCCCCCCCCCCCCCCACACACACACACACACACTTTACCTATTTTGGAAACTGTTTCGCCAGATAACCGAGACAGTTTACTCTCTAGCGGTGACGTTTCATATCTACATAGATCTGTTTTCGAGCGTTTGATGTTTAGGCTATTTGTTCCAAGTGTAATCTCAACGTCATGTCAACGCCTTCTAAACGTTACTCAAAACGTTATAATGATAGATACAATAGATACAGACCGACTGCTTCTCCAGAGGATAGCTCTTAAACAGGTCAGACGTTCAACAAGACCGTCAGTCCACCTTACTCAAAGTAATGGTATATCTTCAGTTTCAACCTTGATCAGCGATTTTCACAATGCTAGCTATTGTCACGCACATCGGTTTTCATCGGTTAAAGGGATCGGAGACATGCATGTGGATTTCCTCTATCTGTCCATATACATGCACATCGTCTCCATTTTCCCGGAGCCACGTCTGAGGGAATACAATCAGTTGCTGCCTTTTCTGTTCTCAGATGTGCCACAATTATGTTTACATTTGGACTTTTTCAAGCGAACTGCTGTGTTGGTGAACATGACAGACGTGGTGGTGAAACAGCTGTTGGTGAAGGACAAATTAGCATAAACACGGTGCTATTTCTCGTGAGGAATTGAACTTTGTACTTCGTTTAAATGGACGAGGAGTTCCGAAAACACAGGCTATATTTCAGTTAATACAGTATAGCGAGCAACTAAGTATTGTATCGGACACGTTAGGAATGTTGCCCTGAAATGTAGGGAATGTTCACAAGAATAGTATGTTTATATTTAAATATCACATTCAAACAAACGAGTAGAGAGACTAGAACTTTAATTTCGAGGGCAGAAATGTAGTTGCGTGTATAATTAATCAAAACTGCATACCTCTTTCACTGACTAATCAAGTCATTTATATTCTGCAGATTACTAAAGCAATACTAAAATGGTTTATATCACTGAAACTGTAAATAGTGAACATGATCACTGACACACTATATGGTTTATATCACTGAAACTGTAAATAGTGAACATGATCACTAACACACTAAATGGTTTATATCACTGAAACTGTAAATAGTGAACATGATCACTGACACACTAAATGGTTTATATCACTGAAACTGTAAATAGTGAACATGATCACTGACACACTATATGGTTTATATCACTGAAACTGTAAATAGTGAACATGATCACTAACACACTAAATGGTTTATATCACTGAAACTGTAAATAGTGAACATGATCACTAACACACTAAATGGTTTATATCACTGAAACTGTAAATAGTGAACATGATCACTAACACACTAAATGGTTTATATCACTGAAACTGTAAATAGTGAACATGATCTCTAACACACTAAATGGTTTATATCACTGAAACTGTAAATAGTGAACATGATCACTGACACACTATATGGTTTATATCACTGAAACTGTAAATAGTGAACATGATCAATAACACACTAAATGGTTTATATCACTGAAACTGTAAATAGTGAACATGATCACTGACACACTAAATGGTTTATATCACTGAAACTGTAAATAGTGAACATGATCACTGACACACTATATGGTTTATATCACTGAAACTGTAAATAGTGAACATGATCACTGACACACTAAATGGTTTATATCACTGAAACTGTAAATAGTGAACATGATCACTGACACACTATATGGTTTATATCACTGAAACTGTAAATAGTGAACATGATCACTGACACACTATATGGTTTATATCACTGAAACTGTAAATAGTGAACATGATCACTGACACACTAAATGGTTTATATCACTGAAACTGTAAATAGTGAACATGATCACTGACACACTATATGGTTTATATCACTGAAACTGTAAATAGTGAACATGATCACTACCACACTAAATGGTTTATATCACTGAAACTGTAAATAGTGAACATGATCACTAACACACTAAATGGTTTATATCACTGAAACTGTAAATAGTGAACATGATCACTAACACACTAAATGGTTTATATCACTGAAACTGTAAATAGTGAACATGATCTCTAACACACTAAATGGTTTATATCACTGAAACTGTAAATAGTGAACATGATCACTGACACACTATATGGTTTATATCACTGAAACTGTAAATAGTGAACATGATCAATAACACACTAAATGGTTTATATCACTGAAACTGTAAATAGTGAACATGATCACTGACACACTAAATGGTTTATATCACTGAAACTGTAAATAGTGAACATGATCACTGACACACTATATGGTTTATATCACTGAAACTGTAAATAGTGAACATGATCACTGACACACTAAATGGTTTATATCACTGAAACTGTAAATAGTGAACATGATCACTGACACACTATATGGTTTATATCACTGAAACTGTAAATAGTGAACATGATCTCTAACACACTAAATGGTTTATATCACTGAAACTGTAAATAGTGAACATGATCACTGACACACTATATGGTTTATATCACTGAAACTGTAAATAGTGAACATGATCAATAACACACTAAATGGTTTATATCACTGAAACTGTAAATAGTGAACATGATCACTGACACACTAAATGGTTTATATCACTGAAACTGTAAATAGTGAACATGATCACTGACACACTATATGGTTTATATCACTGAAACTGTAAATAGTGAACATGATCACTGACACACTAAATGGTTTATATCACTGAAACTGTAAATAGTGAACATGATCACTGACACACTATATGGTTTATATCACTGAAACTGTAAATAGTGAACATGATCACTACCACACTAAATGGTTTATATCACTGAAACTGTAAATAGTGAACATGATCACTAACACACTAAATGGTTTATATCACTGAAACTGTAAATAGTGAACATGATCACTGACACACTAAATGGTTTATATCACTGAAACTGTAAATAGTGAACATGATCACTGACACACTAAATGGTTTATATCACCGTAAAAACAATATTGTTTACATCACTGAAATTGTAAATGGTTTTATACTAAAGAAGCACTAAATTGTTTATATACTTGAAACACATAATGATATTATGTCACTTACAACAAGATATACGTTATAACTGTTAAAAAATTGTTTATTTCAATGAAACACTATACTCAGAAGCGCTACATGATAAAGTGAGTGAGTTAATGCTTTACGTCACATAGGCAATATTTCAGCCATATCGTGACGAACTAAATGGTAGATGTGCACCATCAGGAGAAAAGGGGCCTGAAAGGTGCTAGGATACAATTGTGCTGTGACGTCATGGAGAAAGACGTTTGTTTGTTTTTTGTTTAACGCCACACTCAGCAATAGTCCAGCTGTATGACGGCGGTCTGTAAGTAATCGAGCCTTGACCAAACAATTCAGTGATTGACATCATGAGCATCGATCCACGTAATTGGGATACGATGACATGCATCAACCAGTCAGCGAGATTGATCACCTAATCCCGTTAGTCGCCTCTGACGACACGCATGGTTTGCTGAAGACCTATTCTACCCCGGATCTTCACGGGTCGAGAAAGACGTTTGACGTCAATTTACTTCCGTAGACATCGCTATATCTGCGGACTGTACAAACATAATTGTAATATACGTCATGTAATACACACAATATTTCAAAACATTTCAACATACATGTCTACTTTCATTCAATCAGACGTTATATCTAAAAGGTGCAATCATAACAATTACAACAGTTTTAAGTTTGCAGATAATGAGTCAAAATGTTATGATATGTATCTCTGTAATAAATATGAATTGAAGGTTATGTCCTAGGATACTGTAGTTTTAAAATATAATAAGACGTCAAAATGTGATTTTTCACCCATAAGGTCCCTTATCTCATGGCTTGCCACATCTATCAAACATGTACTCCCCGGCAAAGTAGATACACTTTATGGATAACAACATCTTTATTTACCGTAAAGGCGACGTTTCGGTATAGATCCTTAAATTGTATCTACTTTGTCATCTGTCACCTTCTAAGTTATGGGGGGCACGAGTGGCCCAGTCGTCTAAGATTCTCTGTGCAGAGTTGCGTCCCTTGGGCACGCCAGAAACCTATGATCGTGGGTTCGAATCACTGTTCGCCCCGATTATGTTTCTAGGTTTGTCAGCACCATACCCGTGCTCGTGGTCAACGTCTGAGACCTGCATCACTTCGGACTTTCCTCCCACGCCGTGATATGACTGGAATACTGTTAAAAACGGCGTTAAACCAAACTCACTCACTCACTCACTCACTCACTCACTCACTCACTCACTCACTCACTCACTCACTCACTCACTCACTCACTCACTCACTCACTCACTCACAGTTTTGATTTTCAAACAATTAACGTGCTCCCAGACTTGCACCTAGTCTGCATCAATCTGACCTGAGAAAGCTGTAGGTGCAAACATGAGTTTGGTGCAAAGTATGTGCTACACGACTACACATGTACCTGGGTACAGAACCTGTTTAAACATACAGTCATAAAGCAACTGTTTAATGCATGTGTCAATATGTATATTTATGTTTATACGCACGCAAAAACATCTCGGACCTACTCAATTACATTGTTTCCAATCACAAAATAATGAAATATAAAGGTTTCAGCACTAAAAATAAGCATTTATTTTTTAAGCTTGCAGAACTTCACACAGGTCCTGAAATAGTATATATCCACATGGAACAGTTCAAATAAACTGCTTTGATGGCTGTGAGATGTGCAATTCTAAAACAATAAGGGATATCTCATAATATGTGACACGCTGCTGGCTGTCGCTAATCAGATAAAGTGTCATAATGAAGCTATCATTGATGTTGAGATCGATTGGAGTTATTCGTGGAACAGTTCAAAGCGTGTTTCCATTAAATAGACAGCCCTTTATGCTACTTTAAGTACTAATGACTATCGAAACATATCAACGGTTTATTTTGATGTTTGTTTCCGGCCTTTTTCCCTTTCTTAAATGGACGTTTTGTTTGTTTGTTTGTTGTATAGCGCCACACAAAGCTCTAGTCTATTTGACCGCGGTGTGCAAATAATCGAGTCTGGACAGGACAATCCAGCGATGGACCTCATGTGCACCTAACCAAGCACTTGAGATACGAAAACATGCATCAACCAAGTGACCGAGGCTCACCATTTGGTTTATTTTGTGGTCTTTTAATACAAGCCACATTAAAATATCACTCGCTCTTCTTGTGTACCGAACTTAGAGATACGACGACGAAGAGATACCTACTTAACCACATTGCCTTAAACCTCTACCGGGTACCCACTTATTGCTTGTTCAGGCGACTACATTAATGCATTCTGAATTAAAAAAAGAGAGAGCCGGTATTTCGTTCTGACACATGCCAGTGACATACTAGACGCAATAAAGATTCCACTGCCTGGAATCCTAGATAGTCGGTATTTCGTTCTGACACATGCCAGTGACATACTAGACGCAATAAAGATTCAACTGCCTGGAATCCTAGATAGCCGGTATTTCGTTCTGACACATGCCAGTGACATACTAGACGCAATAAAGATTCCACTGCCTGGAATCCTAGATAGCCGGTATTTCGTTCTGACACAACCCAGTGACATACTAGACGCATCTAAGAATCCACTCCCTGGAATCCTCTGGTTGTACAGCACCATTACATCGTTGTCCAGTTCCAATGACACGTGGGGGCAGTCGGGTAGCCTAGTGGTTAAAGCGTTCGCTCATCACGCCGAAGACCCGGGTTCGATTCCCGACATCGGTACAATGTGTGAAGCCCATTTCTGGTGTCCCCGGCGTGATATTGCTGGAATATTGCATAAACGCGGCGTAAAACCATACTCACTCACTTCAAAGACACGTGGGTGGTTCTATGGTCAAAGGGGACTCTACACCTGTCAGCTCCAGACGAGTGCTCGTCGATTTCACATTAGCGGTAATTAATCTGTCATTCTGTGATTAACTGTAAAACTGTTCTAAGCGTCGTTAAACACAGCTAATTCACTCGTCGCTAGCGTATCCATTGGTGAAACAGAAAAATTAACCCCGCAGACACCTAACTTTTTGACATAAGTATTGCATACTTACGCACTTAGTTTGTACGTTCATAAAACGTACAGACCACAATGACGCTGATCTCCCATCGAACAGAACGCAAAAATAAAGGAACATGGGAATACATTGCTATCAAGTCTTCAAACACATTGACAAGATATAATGACAGCCGACATTTTATCAATTTACGCGTTAAACTTATTACTATTTGATGAAACAATGTATCAACTTCCCAGCAATGAATTCTCATAATTAAGTTTCCCTTGTGATAATCAATATGACGATGACCTGACGTCGTGAGATCCCATCTACAGCCACACAGCTGCCAGATTGATCATCAAACAATGCCTTATCGGCCAAACCATACAGGCATTACCTCCTCTGATCAGACGCTGACTGACAACACGATATGGGAGATGAAGCTGTCAGATAAGTCCCATTCGGGTCGAGAAGGACCCGTAAAGCCACCACAACGAGACACGTATCGCGAGTTACTGTAGGTAGACTGAATTACCATGCCGATTGAGTCATTCGTGTACCAGTTTGGCATTAATGTCTAATCTAAGGATCACCTTCGTGAAATATAGTCATCGGTAAATAAATCACCGTTGTTTCTGAATCGAGCTCCCAGAGACAGGCCGCCATGTTCATTAAGTCAAAAGAACATCCAGTTTTTTTTCTGACTATCTCTTGTTCACATACATGTTTGTGTATTTCATGTACGGCTGGACCATTTTCCTTAATTAAGCAAGAATTTTTATTTTATGCCTTCTTGGTAAAGGAAAATATGTACTAGCTGTTTATTGGCTGCTTAACAATGGTATTTGTTGTCCATCGTGTTCAAGTAATGATGAATCGTGAATTGGGCGCACAAGATGGTATCCAATGGTACTGGCATTGTTCTGCTGTAAAGTGACAAGATGTTGCTGGTGCCATATAGCAGAATAGTATGGTGGACTTGACTTATCGTCAAGTGACAAGATGTTGCTGGTGCCATATAGCAGAATAGTATGGTGGACTTGACTTATCGTCAAGTGACAAGATGTTGCTGGTGCCATATAGCACAATAGTATGGTGGACTTGACTTATCGTTAAGTGACAAGATGTAGCTGGTGCCATATAGCAGAAGAATATAGTGGACTTGACTTATCGTTAAGTGACAAGATGTTGCTGGTGCCATATAGCAGAATAGTAAGGTGGACTTGACTTATCGTTAAGTGACAAGATGTTGCTGGTGCCATATAGCAGAAAAGTATGGTGGACTTGATGCACACGACGCCTCATCAGTGACATGCAAGATCTCAGCTGACTTAAATATGTCAGGATGAAAGTGTTCAAGTAATGATGAATCGTGAATTGGGCGCACAAGATGGTATCCAATGGTACTGGCATTGTTCTGCTGTTTTATTTTGGGAAAAACGTATATATTAGATGCATTAAGGAGAAACCTTTAGTTGGAAACACGTTTGCTGTCTTATTGTTTAAAACACTTAAAGGCCTTGAAATAATGTTTTATCTGTGGTCGGAACATTGGGTTGCCTTATCTTTTGTTTACTTACAACGCCGGATTGGTTGAACCTTGAATTACTCGATGCGAATTGTGCCTTATCCGTAAATGACATGACGCACGTTGAATAACCTGTTTCACCCGATGCCTTTACGTTGAACTACTTTCTACACGTGATGCCATTTTCGTTGAATAACTTGCTAAAACCTGGTACCTTTTCGTTGATTGACTTGCTACATCTGTTGCCTTTTCGTTCAATGTCATGACAGACATGTTGCCGTGTTACACCTCATGATTTTTCGTTGAATGACAGACTGCACATGGTGCCATATCGTAGAAGGATACCACACGATTGACTTATTGTTAAGTCACAAGATGTAGCTGGTGCCATATACCAGAAGAATATAGTGGACTTGATTTATCGTCAAGTGACAAGATGTAGCTGGTGTTCTATAGCAGAAGAGTATGGTGGACTTGACTTATCGTCAAGTGACAAGATGTAGCTGGTATCATATAGCAGAAGAGTATGGTGGACTTGACTTATCGTCAAGTGACAAGATGTAGCTGGTGTCATATAGCAGAAGAGTATGGTGGACTTGACTTATCGTAAAGTGACAAGATGTTGCTGGTGCCATATAGCAGAAGAGTATGGTGGACTTGACTTATCGTAAAGTGACAAGATGTTGCTGGTGCCATATAGCAGAATAGTATGGTGGACTTGACTTATCGTCAAGTGACAAGATGTTGCTGGTGCCATATAGCAGAATAGTATGGTGGACTTGACTTATCGTCAAGTGACAAGATGTTGCTGGTGCCATATAGCACAATAGTATGGTGGACTTGACTTATCGTTAAGTGACAAGATGTAGCTGGTGCCATATAGCAGAAGAATATAGTGGACTTGACTTATCGTTAAGTGACAAGATGTTGCTGGTGCCATATAGCAGAATAGTAAGGTGGACTTGACTTATCGTTAAGTGACAAGATGTTGCTGGTGCCATATAGCAGAAAAGTATGGTGGACTTGATGCACACGACGCCTCATCAGTGACATGCAAGATCTCAGCTGACTTAAATATGTCAGGATGAAAGTGTTCCAGCTCAGACGATTGATGCGAAATGGGGGACTTCCTGTTCATTAATGTGAGATGTAGACTTCTCCATTGGCACCTATTGTGTTCCCCTTCTTGCTGATAGGGTTATATTTTTTGCATATGAATCGGAATTTATGCTCGGATTGGCAAAAACAAACAACTGAATTGACCTAAAAGTTTCATTTAAGCTTCGATGATCTGATATCGTTCAATTATGGCCAAATAATTCTCTTTCACTGATATACCCACCTGAACTAGAAAACAAGAAGAACAGTGAGACCGCTCGTCTGTTTCATATTCAGGGTGACGAAAATACTATCTATAATCTGTATGACAACTTTAACTTTAAATATTCCAGGGGATTCACTTCACAACTTTTGAGGTACAATCGATGATGCTCTTTCTACGAAGATTTCAACGAGCGGTATACGACTCTTGCTAAAAATATGTTTGATCAGGGTTACAACATTCCAAAACTCGGTAAAGCTTTTAAAATGTTTCCTAGTAGAAATGGGGAGGACATTTTCAAATATGACGCCTCATGTGGTGAAGTGTGTCCGATGCAGTTCCCTTTTCTGACTATTTTTACCCCATTTTCCCGTGTGTGTTTTTTTCAGGTGAACAATTTACTTACCTTTGCATGTGTTTGTGATGGGTGCCCTCTGTGGAACAATATACGCTCACCTTATATAATCACTATTTGATAGTGATTGATAAACACATGCTTATGATACAGTCAGAATCGTAAAATAGACTCTGCTTTTAGCAGAAATTGTTATGATTATGGAAATGTTTTTGTCGCTTTTGGTTATCATTGTTGATTTGAGTAAATACATCTGATGCATCGGTAGAGTACATATACTGCCGTGAGGGTGAAAAGGATGACGTACTAGCGAATTTGTAAAACAAACGATACATTACTGGTACAGTAGAAGGACAGTTGTTCTCACAATGACACCCAAACTTTCAGAGAAGACAGACTCTAAGAAGAACTTGAACAGAGGTTCAGATAGAAAAGATAATTACTGGTACAGTAGAAGGACAGTTGTTCTTACAATGACACCCAAACTTCCAGACAAGAAAGACTCTAAGAAGAACTTGAACAGAGGTTCAGATAGAAAAGATACATTACTGGTACAGTAGAAGGACAGTTGTTCTTACAATGACACCCAAACTTCCAGACAAGAAAGACTCTAAGAAGAACTTGAACAGAGTATTCATGTATAATGATACATGAGTATTCCCTTGTAACATAAACAGGAAATTTCAAAATTTCAACACGAGAAATAATTGACATTGTAATAATAAATGTTTCATCCACACACAATGGAGTAGCCAAGTGGTTTAAGTGTTGCTTATTATTCATAAGATCTCGGTTCGATTCCCGCATGGGCAAAATGAGCGAAGCCGACCCTTGCTGTCCCGTCTGTGATATAAATGCAACCTTGCTAAAATGAAATATTAATCACGCTTTTAAAAATACACAAGTGATACAAACCAAAACCTTTAAGAATCCAGTCGATGTTTCACAAAGGGTTTGATGGAGAGTAGACCATCTAGATTTAATCTAATTAAGCACACCATCACTCGTCTAGTATACAAGCAACAAAAAATGGCCCATCCATCTAGTTTAGCACGTAACACACACTTCTATATTTTGTGAAACAACAAAGTTTTTAATATTTCAGGAGAGAGTTGAGAGAGCAAACATCAAGAAAACAACATTGAAACATACAGCATGCAAGTTGTGTTTGCAAATCCAAATTCAATTAAGATAAAACTCCATAAATCTGTTTTGCTAAAGTTGGCAGATACGCCCGAGACACGGTTACGACTAACGTGAGGTTATTACGACGCTTTTCACTCCCAAAAACCTCGTTAATCATTTTAAACCTGCTTCTTCGGCTTAATCAATGAGAAAACATCTGACTGCAAAATGCCAGACTTATAAACACATAAAATCCTATTTTAAATTTTATCATCGTCGTCGTCGTCATCATCATCATCATCATCATCATCGTCGTCGTCGTCGTCGTCGTCATCATCATCGTCATCGTCACCATCATCAACAACAGCAGCATCATCAACAACAACAGTATCCCACCCCGCCCACACACCCGCCTCACCTGAAGCAAGTGACCCCATCCCATCCTACACCGTGATAACGCAATATGTCTCTTCTTTACACTAAAGGCAAACGCTGGATTAAGCCAGTAAACACGATGCCCTACATGTTGGTCACATATTGATGCCAGTTGGTTCTAGCCAAGCCTGAGGGTATTCTACGCAGTAATGATAACATTTGCGTAATCGTTTTGATCACATAAAGACAGTCTATGGCTTATTTTAGCCTTGTACAAACACACCGATCGACTTTTCCCGTCCCTGGTGGACAGACAACAATCAATCACGGAATCCGCATGGCTTGTGGTATTTGTGTTTTGTCATTTGGAACAGAAATATTGGCAAGAAGTAAACATATACTTGACGTTATTATTGTATAATATACCCTAATTTGAACGTCATTTACGATTAAAAGACCATCCTGTCGCGCGTTGCATAATTTAGGACATAACCCAGGTAAACCAAGAACATAATGTACAGTGTAAATGAACGTAATGTAAATGTTGTAAGTTCAGGGGGGATATAGCGCGATCTTGATGAGTTCAAAGAGACGCGGTAATTTGTTCATGATCACATGGCACAGATGAAGTCCAGGCAAAGAGCCTTCATTTCTAGCTGGGGTTGCCTATTCTGTAGACATTGGATCAAGTTCAATGTTTCAGTGCTGGTCAGATGTCACACTATTTCTTTATAACGCTGCGGACGTGACGGATTGTATGAGACATGTACGCCCCCCTTCACGTTACAAGATATACCCGGTTTGAAGTGGGCTTGGCTGCTCTGATTGCTCATCTTGTCGCGATCTTTCTTATCCTGACCTCGTCACGATATGGCTGAAATATTGCCGATGTGACGGTTAAATATCAACTCACTCACTCTTATCCTGACTGTTACTTTGTCGTGGTCATGCATTATCATGACTGCTTACTTTGTCATCGTCGTGCTTTACCCAGACAGCTTCCGTTGTGGTGATCATGCTTTATCCAGACAGCTTCCGTTGTGGTGATCATGCTTTATCCAGACAGCTTCCGTTGTCGTGATCATGCTTTATCCTGACTGCATCCGTTGACGTGATCATGCTTTATCCAGACAGCTTCCGTTGTGGTGATCATGCTTTATCCAGACAGCTTCCGTTGTGGTGATCATGCTTTATCCTGACAGCTTCCGTTGTCGTGATCATGCTTTATCCAGACAGCTTCCGTTGTGGTGATCATGCTTTATCCAGACAGCTTCCGTTGTGGGGATCATCCTTTATCCAGACAGCTTCCGTTGTCGTGATCATGCTTTATCCAGACAGCTTCCGTTGTGGTGATCGTGCTTTATCCAGACAGCTTCCGTTGTGGTGATCATGCTTTATCCAGACAGCTTCCGTTGTCGTGATCATGCTTTATCCTGACTGCATCCGTTGACGTGATCATGCTTTATCCAGACAGCTTCCGTTGTGGTGATCATGCTTTATCCTGACAGCTTCCGTTGTCGTGATCATGCTTTATCCAGACAGCTTCCGTTGTGGTGATCATGCTTTATCCAGACAGCTTCCGTTGTGGTGATCATGCTTTATCCAGACAGCTTCCGTTGTCGTGATCATGCTTTATCCAGACAGCTTCCGTTGTGGTGATCATGCTTTATCCAGACAGCTTCCGTTGTGGTGATCATGCTTTATCCAGACAGCTTCCGTTGTGGGGATCATGCTTTATCCAGACAGCTTCCGTTGTCGTGATCATGCTTTATCCAGACAGCTTCCGTTGTCGTGATCATGCTTTATCCAGACAGCTTCCGTTGTGGGGATCATGCTTTATCAAGACAGCTTCCGTTGTGGGGATCATGCTTTATCCAGACAGCTTCCGTTGTGGTGATCATGCTTTATCCAGACAGCTTCCGTTGTGGTGATCATGCTTTATCCAGACAGCTTCCGTTGTGGTGATCATGCTTTATCCAGACAGCTTCCGTTGTGGTGATCATGCTTTATCCAGACAGCTTCCGTTGTGGGGATCATGCTTTATCCAGACAGCTTCCGTTGTGGTGATCATCCTTTATCCAGACAGCTTCCGTTGACGTGATCATGCTTTATCCAGACAGCTTCCGTTGTGGTGATCATGCTTTATCCAGACAGCTTCCGTTGTCGTGATCATGCTTTATCCAGACAGCTTCCGTTGTGGTGATCATGCTTTATCCAGACAGCTTCCGTTGTGGTGATCATGCTTTATCCAGACAGCTTCCGTTGTGGTGATCATGCTTTATCCAGACAGATTCCGTTGTGGTGATCATGCTTTATCCAGACAGCTTCCGTTGACGTGATCAAGCTTTATCCAGACAGCTTCCGTTGTGGTGATCATGCTTTATCCTGACTGCATCCGTTGACGTGATCGTGCTTTATTCTGACTGCTTACTTTGTCGTGATCAAGCTTTACCCTGACTGCTTAATTGTCGTGGTCATGCTTTATTCTGACAGCTTTCGTTGTGGTGATCAAGCTTTATCCAGACAGCTTCCGTTGTGGGGATCATATTTATCCTGACTGCATCCGTTGACGTGATCGTGCTTTATTCTGACTGCTTACTTTGTCGTGATCAAGCTTTACCCTGATTGCTTACTTTGTCGTGATCATCCTTTATCCTGATTGCTTACTTTGTCGTGATCATGCTTTATCTTGGCAGCTTCCCTTTTCGGGATCATGCATGATTCTGACAGCTTCCGTTGTGGTGATCGTGCTTTATGATGACTGCTTACTTTGTCGTGATCATGCTTTATCTTGGCAGCTTCCCTTGTCGGGATCACATGCATGATTCTGACAGCTTCCGTTGTGGTGATCATGCTTTATGATGACTGCTTACTTTGTCGTGATCATGCCTTATCCGGAGTGCTTTCCTCGTCGCGATCTTGTCTTATCCTGACTGATACTTTGTGATAATCATGCTTTATCCTGGAAGCTACCGTTGTGGTGATCTTACATTATTGTGACTGCTTATAATGCGGTACTAGTCATGACTAATTAAGACATACTAACATTTTTTTGAAATATTCATGGATTATATTCATGACTCCTTACTTAAAGCCTTGTCATGGTGCAATGGACGAAGAAGACGAAATATCTCAAATATATACTTTCATCCAATTGTACATTCCAGATTTACTATTTCTGAAATCTGATCATAACCCAATGTCATACTCATGGGCCTATTTCACGTATCCGATCTCTGTGTTCATTTTTTTGACAGCACTGCGTTTTCATGTTTCTTCATCTGAACTAATGAAACTATATAAAGGGCAAGATATGATAACGGCCCTTTTTGTCCAAGATATCCATCATTTAAGAAATTGTTAAGACAGTATACTGTCATAAAAAAATATCGTAATTGTTCACATAAATGATAACTAGAGTTTGGGCATTTCAAAACTTGCATGTTTTGCACTTATAACAAGGATATATCTATGTGTAACTTTAAAATGTGTCGAAAAGCTTTCTGTAATATTTTAACAACAGCAAGGCTTTTATGCAAGCTAGATTTCTTAGATGTAGATAAAGACAATATAAAAATATGGGAAAAGAATCATCTTCTGTTACAGACTTGTTAGACTAATAGCTAGTCTCAGGAAAGAAAATATTTACAGAAAAAAACGTTGTTAAACTATCTTATTACAATATAATAAAGAGGAACCTACAGACTCCCTCAGACTTACCAGCTATGATAGACTTGAGGAAGAAAATTCATGGATGTCAACATTTTTATTAAGAGGAACACAACGTTTCGGAGTACATGCTTACACCTTCATCAGATGAATGCCAAGAGGCAGAGAGCATATATATGTACATGTAAGGACAACAAACTTAATAAGATAACAAATGGTTGAAACTAACAAGGGGTGGAAACTAACAAGGGAAGCTAACATATAATTGGCGCTGATAGGTGATTAGCAATGGGACAATGGAAGCCTGCTCTTTACAGTAATTAGCGCTCATATACTAGCCACATTAAGAAACGTTGCACGGAGAAAATATAGATATAAGGGCACACCGTCCATATATGAAATATAGGTTTGAACACAGCAATTATTGGAGACATTCAAACGCTCATGCACGTGCCATGCGATATGACGTCATTGATGGGGGCCTATGGACGTGCAAAGTGTTACTGCCCGTGCATCCTGTGCAGCTGTACACAGCATGTGCAACTCAAAATTCGCTGTCACTTTGGAAAGCATGATGTGTACATGTGGTCATTCAAAAATTCAAAACTTCTCAGGCGCAGACACAAGCATATCACAAGCAAATCATGCCAGGATTGACAGCTGCACAGCGTCATGAAGCCATTGGAATGATCCGAGCGGGAATGAGGCAACAACAGGTGGCAACACATTTCCAATGCCATCGTAACACGATATCGGCATTGGTGAGGCGTTATCAGAACACAAATGACGTTGCCGACCATCCACGTTCAGGACGTCCTTTGAGTAACGACGCCAAGACAGGACAGATGGATTCGAGTTACACATCTCCGACACAGGTTCCAAACGGCAGTAACGACGTCCCAGACAATTCCTGGACTGCGCCGTATCCATCCCAACACTGTCAGGAATCGTTTACGTCAGTACGGGATTCGTCCACGACGCCCTGCCATACGTCCCATCCTGACACACCGTCATCGAGTCAACCGTCTAAGATGGTGTCGAAATCATGTTCGCCAACCTCGAATATGGTGGAGAAATGTTGTCTTTACAGATGAATCGAGGTTCAACATTTCCCACAGTGACGGGTGTCTACCGGCGTTTGGGAGAACGTTATGCACGCAACTGTATTGTGGAGAGGAATCGTTTTGGAGGTGGCTCTGTGATGATTTGGGGTGGGATAACAGCACGGCACCGAACTCCTTTGGTGGTTGTTCAGGGCAATCTCACCGGTGTTGGCTACAGAGATCAGATTCTGAGGCCTGTGGTCATTCCTTTCCTGCAACGTCATGGCCCGGGATTGACATTTCAACAGGACAACGCTCGTCCTCACACGGCTAGGGTCGCAATGGATTTCCTTCACCATAACAATTTCATGTTACTGCCATGGCCTGCAGTTTCTCCAGATCTCTCCCCAATAGAGCATGTGTGGGATGAAATGGAGCGCCGTCTGCGTCGTCTTCCACATCCTCCAGATAACGTCCGTGACTTGCCACAGGATTTGAGGAGGATATGGCAGGCCATTCCCCAGGCCTTCCATGCCCATTTGGTGGACTCCATGCGTCGCCGATGCACTGTTGTGATTCACGCACAGGGTGGTCATACCCGTTATTGACTTTGTGACTTTGTCGTATGACCCCCTACTCCATTTTGACATCATCGTAACAGATGTTGTTCAGGTCCCGTTGACATTTTCTTATGGTCCGATCATTCAGCTGCTACAGCGTCTGCATCATTTTGTTCTTGCTGTGTTGTATTTCAATCCAGAATATATTTTCTCCGTGCACAGTTTCTTCATGTGGCTAGTAAACTTGCATGGGCTGTATTGGACATATTTGTTTCAGGGTCTGTATGACAGACTACGGACTTGTTATAGTAAGATTTTCTCATGAAGTTGGATAATCGTTCATTTTATTGGTTCTCATACCTGATCATGTCAGAAGTCCAAAAGAGGCGGTCGGGTAGCCTAGTGGTTAAAGCGCTCGTCACGCCGAAGACCCGGGTTCGATAACCCACATGGGTACAATGTGTGAAGCCCATTTCTGGTGTCCCCCGCCGTGATATTGATGGAATATTGCTAAAAGCGGCGTCAAACCAAACTCACTCACTCACTCACTCAGAAGTCCAAAACCTGCAAGGGTAAATAACAGCGACAAAACAAACAATCATAAGAAATCTCTATTGTATGACTATATCATAATCATGGGGTAATGATTCCCTATCAAATAGGGGAGAAGGAAAGGAAACAAAGGCTTATCATACGCTCACACTTTAAAATTTTAAAACACCTGGTATCATCATCTTCTGATTGTGATTCTTAAACACATGCTTATGGTATGGTCGGAATTGTACGATCGACTCTGCTTTTAGCCAATATTTCGTATGAATAGAAACAGCTTTGTCGCTTTTATTCATCTGATGATTTTCATATCAACATATTAAAGTGTGACGTGACATTACGTATGACAGTTAATGAGCTAGAATCGGTCTTTATCATACCTCGACCTCACGTCTCACCAATGTACAAATGAGATGATCATGTCTGTTACATTACATATTGCGTGGACGTAGACATACCCAGTGTGTGTTGCTCATGATGGTACGGGACAATGCACTTAATAAAACTCAAAGACTGACCAATATGTTCACACTAAGACTGACGCCTCACTGGGATAGACCTTCACAAACGTGTACTTACACTTATACGACTACTGAGTGCTTTCATTGATATGCTCTATTGAATTTTGTCACGATATTCTTTCTGCGTCCGTTTCTGAACCCGCTGTGAATGCCGTGATTGTGCTGTTATTGCTGATAACGAGTGTGTGCTGACGGAGATCACCCTGGAGGTCATTCATATATAGCCAGAGATATCGGTCTCCAGAGAAAGCCGTTAGCAAGACATCATGATGCCTCCTCATCACTTGGATGTCGATCTGTACTGCATCACGTTTGCTACATGTATCCTTGGGTCTTTGAGGGGAAACAATGAGCCAAGGTTTGCTGCGAGGTCAAGACTTGAAATTGGTGCCTTGCGTGAAACGTACACAGTTGTGCTGTAATTAATTAGAGCATGCATGAATTGGATTTGAGCAACCAATATCAAAAGCTTGTGAGAACGTGACTAGACTGAACACAGTCGCTGTACCATTCCACACTTAAGGTCCAGAACATAACTATGATACCCATGTCAAATATCACATCGAAAAACCATTTTTGCCACTATCAAACATGGGTGTATACTTTCTTGACTTTCTACCTCACACAATATAATAAGGTAAACGTATTGTGATGTATTGATGCGTATGTAATGTTTTGAATGGACACACGTATTAGCTGACAAAAAGTGATGAATTACACATATATTTTGCCGTGTAACCGGCAACTACCCTGATCAGCTGATCAATGTGAACTATAATATATTCAGTATTGTGAGACGATGTTTCAGATTCTTTGAGAAATATGATGATGAATGTCTCAGAAATGGACGACTTTGATCTATCGTTAAGTGGTCCATCTAACAATGAAACGTATCAGTGTATGACCCAACTGACAAATACTATAAGTATGCTACAACGGTGCCGGAGCGGTCGGGTAGCCTAGTGGTAGCCTGGTGGTTAAATCGTTCTCCCGAAGCCCATTTCTGGTGGCCCCCACCGTGATATTGCTGAAGTATTGCTAAAAGAGGTGTGAAACCTCACTCACTCACTCACTCACTCACTCACTCACTCATTCACTCATATATATATGTGTGTGTGTGTATGTGTGTATATGCATATGTGTGTATGTGCATGTGCATGTGTATGTGCGTGTGTGTGTGTGTGTGTGTGTGCGTGCGTGCGTGCGTGTGTGTGTGCGTGTGTGTGTGTGTGTGTGTGTGTGTGTGTGTGTGTGTCTGTGTCTGTGTGTGTGTGTGTGTGTGTGTGTGTGTGTGTGTGCGTGTGTGTGTGTGTGTGTGTGAGTGAGTGAGAGATACCTTTACATGTTTGTATTTTGGGCCACTGGCCTCTACACTGAATATAATTGTCTGTCTGTTTGTCTGTCTGTCTATTATCATCAGAAGACAAAATTAATTAGATTAAATATTGATACGTTCAGAAGGTACAGTGTGATTACCCCGTGGGGACTCCGAGTTAGAATTGATCCCCAACCACTTATTCTGGTCGTTAGAGATTACCAATTGGAACGGGTGGCCAGGCTCGGTTACTTGGTTGGTTGCTTGTCATTGTACCCGGGCAGCCTGGATCTTTGTTCATAATAGCAATCACTGGATTGTCTGGTCCAGACTCGATTCTTCCCCAGCCGCCGTCATAAAGCGAGAATGTTGCTAGTGTTGCGTAAAAAAACGAACAAACAAACAATGCAATGGGTTAGTATTTTTTCTAATGTAAATTACGTATTTATTTGTTTGTTGGTTTGTTTGTTGTTTATTTCTGTAATATCCCAGCTATGACGTCAACCTGTATCGACCCTGGACCAGGAAAACTCATAAAATATGAGACCTGACGTGAAACCGCATATTCCAAGATCCATATATCGTTTAAGATGAAGCAACTGGTGACAGTAGAATCCTAAAAGGTTCCGTGATCGAATAGCAGCACCCCGCTTGTAACGAACAACGGATAACTCGATATGTGTTTAATGATTCCATGGCCTTAACGAGTAAATGATGACTGTTATTCGCATCGAAGGCTGCGCAGTAGTCAACTGCTTATAAATATTAACAGGTGGCCGCTCCCGTTGTGTACTGGATAGACGGTGGTTCGTACCAGCGTCATACCAAAAGACGTAAAAGTATAAAGGAGATACAACTGGTCGGCTATGAGTCTGTGTGATATGTCTGAATGGGGTATTTATGTTAAACTGCAGCATGGTATCTCAGTGGGCTAGCACTAAAAATCGGGACTAGTACAAGCAGCCACACACAAGCTCGTGAAGTAACAAAACAAAACGTTAAACCCAATTTCACCTCACCTATTAACAGGAGCTGCAGTAGCAGTAGTATAGAAGCTATGGTATTGATATCTGTAGTAGTAGGTTATGTACAAAGTTTAAACATTGTTGGACTTGTAGCAATAGAATGTGAAATTACCTTAAGGAAAATTATAAAAATCGCTAATTCCAAAGCCTCACAAATGTTTGAGGATTTTGATACCGTAACATAAAAGGGGTGGAAGACAAAGCAAAGAAATTTACCAAAGCCTCAAGTCCAGCAATTTGTGTTTACCGATCACTGTTTACTGAGAAAGGACATTTCATAGCGACTTCGATAATCATCACCAATGCATTGTGCGAGTATATGATTGAATGAGTGAGTTGGGTTTAACGTCGCTTGAGCAGCATCATGTTGGGGGACAGTCCAGGTCATGCAGGTCTCAAACGTTTACCACTTTGGTTAAGCCAACGAGCACGGGTATGGTGCAGAAAAACCTAGAAACATCATCGGGGCGAACGAGGATTCGAACCCACAATCATAGGTTTCTGGCTTGCCCAAGAGACGCAACTATGTACAGCGAATTGTGGCGCCTTAGACGACTGGGCCACCCGTGCCTCCTATGAGAAATTAAATTATTCAATCAAGAGTATAACATTTGTTGGATAGTTCATTACGAGGATCGAAATGTATGAATGTTTGGTGACTTGGTTGATTGCGTGTTAGCGTGCCCATGCGGCGTGGCTCCTTGCTCACAATATCAATCACTGGTTTGTCTGATCCAGACTCCATTTCCACGCGTCATCATATGGCTGGAATACTGCTACGTGTGGCGTTGAAAAAACACAAATCATTGACATGTGAGCAGTGTCTTTCAATCTCTGCATTTTCCGAAATTGCAGTTCCTATTCGCTGGCAAAGATTTTATTGACAGCTTGTATCATCCTCGTGATGCAACCTACAACCGACCGTAGATAGGTTTAGGTCGTATTTAATCACAAGCATACACCATGAAGGGATGTTTAATGCATTTATTACACCCTGAAGAGCGATCCCGTATACGATGAACGGTTCATATGTATGTTGATGTGTGGGATGGAGGGGCAGCGCTAGTCAACGTGCGTGGGTGGTGAAACTGTCATGCCTTTGAATCTAACCAGCCACACAACTACGCCAATTAAGGACATTATTGCATATAGAAATATCTACATCTTTGCTCAAAATTGAATCAGAATCAATCAAACTTTCATATTAATGTAAAAAATATGAAAATCAAACAAATTTTAACTTCAGAAAGAATTTGATGCCTTGCGTTTTATGATAGCTGCCCATGCTGCAATAGAATGATCATTTGTTTGAAGATAAAAGTGAGGTGTATTATTTATATCGATTTGGTGCAAGAAGGATTGGAGAAGGATATGTTTTCTGGTTTGATTTGACAGTTTATATTTTCTGAACTCTTCGGCCTGTTTTTCATGTTGATTATAGAAGCGACAAACTTCAAGATGAAATATGCTGTGACATGTGATTGAGGATCCTAAACTTTAGTGGATATGGTAACTATTTCTTGAACTATATGTAACATGTTAGTCATTCACTTCATGAAGTGCCTGTACATAATGCAATATATGTGAAATGTGAGTCATTCCCTTCATGAAGAGGTTGTGCATTATGCAATATCTGTCAGTCATTCACTTCATGAAGTGCCTGTATGTAATGCAATATATGTGAGATGTGAGTAATTCCCTTCATGAAGAGGTTGTGCATAATGCAATATCTGTCAGTCATTCACTTCATGAAGTGCCTATATATAATGCAATATATGTGAAATGTGAGTCATTCCCTTCACGAAGAGGTTGTGCATAATCCAATATCTGTCAGTCATTCACTTCATGAAGTGCCTGTATATAATGCAATATATGTGAAATGTGAGTCATTCCCTTCATGAAGAGTTTGTGCATAATGCAATATCTGTCAGTCATTCACTTCATGAAGTGCCTGTATATAATGCAATATATGTGAAATGTGAGTCATTCCCTTCATTAAGAGGTTGTGCATAATGCAATATCTGTCAGTCATTCACTTCATGAAGTGCCTGTATATAATGCAATATATGTGAAATGTGAGTCATTCCCTTCATGAAGAGTTTGTGCATAATGCAATATCTGTCAGTCATTCACTTCATGAAGTGCCTGTATATAATGCAATATATGTGAAATGTGAGTCATTCCCTTCATGAAGAGGTTGTGCATAATCAAATATCTGTTAGTCATTCACTTCATGAAGTGCCTGTATATAATGCAATATATGTGAAATGTGAGTCATTCCCTTCATTAAGAGGTTGTGCATAATCCAATATCTGTCAGTCATTCACTTCATGAAGTGCCTGTATATAATACAATATAAATGAATAATGAGTAATTCCCTTCATGAAGAGGTTGTGCATAATGCAATATCTGTCAGTCATTCACTTCATGAAGTGCCTGTATATAATACAATATAAATGAATTATGAGTAATTCCCTTCATGAAGAGGTTGTGCATAATCCAATATCTGTCAGTCATTCACTTCATGAAGTGCAATATATAATGCAGTATATGTGAAATGTGAGTCATTCTCCCCATGTGCATAATGTAAAATCTGTCACATGTCAGGTCCTTCAAATATCATGATAAAATATACATCCAATTGCTGGGACTTAAAACACTTCGTTATATCCGTCAGTACCCTGTAAGCTTGTTCGTTAGAAAGGTAGTTAATGTGATACAATATATGTAACATATCACTCATTCACTTCACGAATGTCTTCTTTTCTGTGTCATCTCTTGTTAAAATTATGAAGAAAACAATTCTAATTGTTTGAATTCCTCTAAATTTCTAATCTAGTTAAAGCTGCAAAAAGACAAGTCTGAGATACTACGTATTTTTTTTTATAATGGGAAAACAACAACTCCCAACTGCCGTTGATGAGTCTCTTGTGTGTATGTTTTTTGTTATTCAACACCGCACTCGGCAATATTCCAGAAACATGACAGCAACCTTGGAAGGGACAGGACTATTTGGCCGTCGTCGAATGATATCATTCTTATGATTCTGCCAATCCGAGCAGAAGTTCCGATTCATATGCACAGACACATATCAGCTACAACGGGGGCACAGTTGGGGTACACAGAGATGCCTACTTCTTGCATAAATGTCCTCTTGTCTACATCTCACATAGATGCTATCTGTGAGGAACACCAATGTTTCTCATATTGTTTTCTCACCAAATATCAGGATACCTTGAACGTCGAAAGTTTTCACCATATCTGTGCTCACCTTCTTCAGTACCAAACGCCCCATGGATTGAGGAATGAATGTTTTCTTTGTTTGTCGTGCGGGATAGAGGTTGTTTTCTGTGATTGCAAAATCTAGCAAATCCTTTGAGTTTTTCAGAATCCACATGATATTAACTCCACATGTCTCAACTACTTGCTGTGAATATAAAGACAATCCTCCTTCAGTGTATTAATGAATGCGGTTAATCTTCAAGACAAGTATTCGGTGGTACATTTTCTGGACCCCACAATATATCTTTCGTTTTTTAAATCTATATGGAGCGTTGGAATCCAGTACAAAAGAGGAATGGACATGTCTTCAGGTTTAAGAGACAAACGTTGAATGTCAGGAAAACGTTGAATGACAGCTGTCTGGGTCAGAATGAATTTATTTCAATTTTGTTTCCTCTTTTTCAATTTGTACAGTCTACCACTGACAACATCACACACTGATTTAACCAACTCCTTAAGACATTCAACAGGTTTCTCTTCTTGTTTTGTGAATTTTTACATGTGCTTCGACAGCTTCCATGATGATTTTAAAGCTGTAATCCCAATTGGTAGTAGGCTGCTCACGATATTTTGGGCCAGAATGCTGTTATTGTCAAAGAGTCACCTGTCAGTTATGACCACCAGGTTGATAGCAGTAAGATAAGTCTTGGCAGGACTATCACAACTGAGTTTTCAAAAGTTCTTAGAAATGTCATTTTACAATTTCAATCCATAATGTATCTCGGTAACAAATTCAAGATATAAATATCTTAATGATATAGAAAAATGGGTTTCTAATAAAGCTAAGAACAGACAACGCGCGCTTTAATAAACAGTCATATAATTTACCGTCAACCTCAATTGTGGCTATTAGGCAAATAAAGTATGGCCGTTTTGAAAAGCATTGTTCTTGATTGAATGCATTTGGTGAAACTTGTGTGCTTTCAGGCATGAGATTGCATTCCACATTACATGACTTATACTTGTAATTGATTAATTGACTTATATATAAGTTAAATTACATAGGCTTGGTGGACACTGACCAACTTCTGTTCTCGCTCAGGAGGTGAACTGAAACCTTATTGTCACTTATGTTTATGGTTGAGGTGAGGTCAAAGGGGGTTTAACGTCTCGTCCAAGGTTATTGCACTTATTTAGCGACGTGCATGCACGTTTGTGTGTGGCTGCTTGGACTTATGCCGATTATATAGTGCTAGCACACTGAGATACCATGACGCAGAAAACATGAATACCCCAATCAGACACAGTATACTGACTCCGAGCCGACCAGTCCTTGTTTTAGCCCCTTAATGCCGAGCGCCAGACAGGGTATCAACAAGTACCATCTTTCAACGTATTTTGGTATGAGGCGGTCGTATGGGCGATGAAGATGTTTCTCTTAAATATTGCTCTACGTAAATGGAATTTGACTGTTGGAATGACATCCCTCTTGTTATACAGTCTTGTGGATAGTATTTAATGATACTCTGATTCACTGGTAGCTTATATTTCTATTGCAGGTGGCCAAATCAGTGGAAGGGAATGGTTATTTAACAATTATTGAACGATATATATATTTCGTCAATCCGAGCAGAAATTTTGACGCTTATTCGAACAGAGACAGAACAGTAAGGAGGAGAGGACAGTTGGTGCCAATGTGATTCCTTCTTGATAAGCGTTAAGTGTAGTTGCAGTTAATTAATATTTCGTTATTGATACCTTTCATTGTGTAAAATACCTAATAAGAGTTCCACACAAATGTTCTAAAAGTGTTACTTTATAAAGGGAGCATACAATTTGAATGAAGACTAAACAAGTCCCCGATCCCTCTAATGTATTATTGTATGAAACTATGTTTGTAATATCCTTCTTTCTGAACGACAAATCACAAGGGAGACGTGTTTCTCCATGTAGAAACAAGTATTGGGTTATAAAACTTAAGAATGAATATAAAATGTAAAAACGGGCTTCATAACTCTGATCAATAACATGACTTATTTCCAAGCCCTTCACATAAATCTGAGAATGGTGTTAAATTTGTTATGTGTTATTGGTGTGATGTTTCACGCTGTTATGGCCATTGTTGCCCCTGAGGCGTCCTGCTATCGCCACGAGACATCGGCCATGATTTAAGATCGGTACCTTGTTGTGTCATCAGATTAGTAATTCCACGGTAGCTTGGCGAATGTGAACTATTTGGCATTGTGTCGTTCGCTGTCTGTGAAACGGTGCTGCCTTCGTGAGACCTGGAAATAAGTGTATATAAGATAAGATAAGATTCCAAATTCCATAATAATCCATACAAAGAGAGGAATAATTGCTTGGTCTAGCAAATGTACCAGCGAATCCATGTCTGAAAAGTTCATCCTTAATACAATAAAAGAAGGGCTTTGTATATATTCACAGAAAGTATTTGAGACAAGTGAATTAACACCATGTGGATTCTTCAAGAGAACAAAAACATTTGCTTGACTTTTTCGAAAAGAACAAGTTCAATTATGTCAAAATAATTCATTTTTTAACTTTGTACATCGCTATCCCACACTCCTCTTCTTGCTGATATGTTTGTTATGCATATGAATCGGAATTTTGTTCGGATTGTCAGAATCAAAACAAAGGGAATTTGTTCATGAAGTTTAACTTAAGCTTCTGGTATGTCGATGATCTGATATCGTTCATAACGGTCAAATAGCTAATTCCCTTCCACTGATATACCCACCTGAACTAGAAATGTAAGAAAACAGCGAAACCGACTCATTTGTTTCATATTTAGATCTCTCCATAACGATTCAGTGTGACATTAAAGTATCCACAAAAGGATGTGTGACAAGAGGGGGGACTTCAACCTTCAAAGGGAGTTCACAACTTTTGAGGTACAACCGAGCATTCTCTTTCTATGAAGATGTCGAAGAGCCTTTGATCAAGTATACAACATTCAAGGCCCCTGTAAAGGTTTCAAAACGTTTAACGGTAGACCTGTGGAGGACATTTCCAAATCTGACGCATCAGTGACAAATACGATATCCGATCCAATTCACTCTCTTGGACCGTATAATCCCGATCTGTTTCAGGCGAACATTTCACTTTCCTTTGTATGTGTCTATGACGTGTGTCATTGTGTGTGTGTGGGGGGGGGGTGGGTGGGTGGGGGTATATATAGGTATATATACCTGGTATTATCTCTTATTGATACTGATTCATAAACACATGATTATGATATAGTGGGAATCGTACACGTATAAGAGACTCTGCTTTTAGTAGACATTTCTTATGATTCTGGAAATGTTTTGTCACTTTTATGTGGTACTGTTTACCCCGATTTAATCAGAACTCTGGTTCCGCCTCTGAGAAGGTTTTGTCACAGCCGATTACTTTTATTAAATTTTATGACATAGGCTGCAGAGGCAATTGATCAAATAAAGGGAAGGTTCATTCGCTCACTGGGTTATGCTATGGCAACCTTCAGGTGCACCCCACTGTTTGGAGATACACTGCAACGAAAGGTAAATATTTTTTGTGTATAGGAGAGGTCTTCCCATCAGAATACAGAAAATGAAATACGAGATGAACACCGTGCCTCTTCATCTTGCAACTTCATATATATCACTAGCACTGCATCCCTGCCATGTGGAGATCGGTGTATTTAACCACCAGCACATATCATGAAGGGATGTATAATGCATTTTGCAAATACTGAAGTTGACGGAGAACAATCCTGTATGAAGTAGGTGTCATTTGTAGATTGACGTGTGGGAGAGGCCCTGTCTACAGATAATCTACGTGTGTGGGTGGTGATATAGACATGCCTTTGATTCTACCCAGCCATGTCGAGGTAACCCTCGACAAAGCAGCTACACACCAAGCGCTTCATCACGTTAAGAAATAGCCATATTTTGATTGAAACTCTGATAGGAAATCAAACATTATTGTTATTGATGGAACACAAATAGAACAGTAAATGAATCTCAGTTTCAGAAAGAATGTGATGCTAGGCAATGATAGAAGATAGACATGATTGTTGTTTTAGTAAGGGCTAGAATCTGACTGTATTATGTTTATTGATTTGACGAAATGGGAAATGAAAACTAATACGGGATTTGGCTTGGTGCTTGGTCCTCATCACCAAACTTTACATTTGGGTTTCATCTTGAAAGGAACGTGAGATCACCCAGAGTTCGGAATGGGAGATGTTTGTGATGGATAATAGAAGGACAAATCCTCAAAGATGCTGCTGGAAATACCAAACATTGGTAATACTGGCATTGTGCAAGTTCTTTGATTGCACGAAAAGAGTTCCGTCACATTAATATATATTTTTGATAAAATACAATATATATCAATTTCTGGCTTTTCTAAGAAGTGCCACTAAATTGAAGGGAAAAGGCTCTTCAAATAATTCTTTGTACTGAAAGGCCACTGGGGCTGCGTTTGATGTGACTGACACGATGCTGTTCTTAATCTAGCACGATTTTAATGGCATCAGTTTAGATGCTGCTGATGTCGGACCACTTACATGATGCCTTATATGGTATTCATTTAGGGGATGACACATGTTATTTAACTCAGACTACTACTGTAAATTACCGAATATACGAGTACATTCGAGTGATTCAGGGGCAAACCGTTTAGCGCTTGTTAGTATCTCATTTGGTACTGTTTGTGAAGGGATATTTCGTTCTCATGGGAAACATATGCTCATTGTTACTTTTTTCTGATCCTATTCCCAGGTAATATTTGAAGGAAATGTCATTTGTCTCTTCAACTAAGATAAATGCCATATTCATGACACGATTTACTCTCCCTGTATTAATAAAATACGATTCTTTAGCCATATTATAGCATGCATCAAGTATTACAGTCCTTAAACACCTACTCACTTGGTCAAATTTAGAAGTATGATATAAACGTGATTTTCCTCTATCAATCATTTGACAACACTGGTGGTATATTCACAAATCTCAAGTTGGGAGGCTTGGCCATAGCGTGGCTGACAAGGGCTGTCGATGTGTGGTAAGAACGGGACTTGAAGTGGTCAGCTGACTTGAGGATCACTATGATGAATGACCAGAGTCTGGACAAGAGGTCAGCACAGTCTATCAAAAAGGTCACTATATCAATATGCCAGCGAGACATGATTAATAGCGTTTATAATGAAAGGCGGTTTTACGACAGTGCAATTCTACCATACATTTCCAGAAAGCCGCGAACTTCTCTATATTCTAGAACATTCTCCCTCTATAGCACAAGTCCGAGGATGTTGCGAAAGTAAATGATAGATCCATCAGTGAAAACGTTTGAAAAAAAAAATCGATATTAGTTTTAATTGAATTGGAAATAAAGTGATCAATAAAATCTGGATATTGTAAGCGATTCCTCTTGATTAAAGTTCCGATAATGTGTTTACAAAATACAAATAAACATTATCTCAAGTCTGTCCACATACAAGTCAATGCAAAATAATCCGGTTCGGGATCTCATTCCAAGGGAGATAACTCCAAACACGGACAAACCCAAATGATTAAAAACACGGTAAGGATGTAAAATCCCCTTGATTAAAAAACTATATGCCAAAAAGAATTTTATTTTCATATGCTCATTAACGTCATGTGCTAATCGTGTATTTTGATATTCTTTGTCTTTTTTATAATGAATGAAAACAACATGAATATCTCTTATTTTCCCATTTGTTGCCTTGGCGATCGTAAATATTGACACTGTGTGGGTGGAATTTACTAAACGCTTGGTTTGGGTCGTGTGTGTCTTATACACGTGAGACAGCCTGATCAATAACCTAACGCTTCCACACTGTGTTGAAATCACCCGTGTGTACCGGCAGTACTTGCCGAACTTTCACATTTGTCAATATTAACATTTTATTTGCCATATCATTTTCGTTTCAAATTAACAAATTTAGAAGGTGTGTGTTTGACGAAATTTGTGTTTGATTGCATTAATTAGATTTTCGAATAAAATTTGCAGTATTAACTTTGAATCCTGAATTGTTCGTCTTTTAATGACTTGCATAATGACACTGGTGCTGTAATTAAAGCACACAGACTCGTCCCCATGCGCTATTACAGACGCATCAGAGGCTATGAAATTCACAACTATCAAACATCCGTTGTCATCAAAGCATATTTTAGATTTTAAGTTTAAATTAGACGTGAGTTGGCATTTTGCTTCAATGAAAACAGGAAATTAGTATTTGGTACATGATTTGGCGCAATAGCTGATGCATGAATCGAAGTCATTAGTATTATTCGGAAAATTGGAGGCTCTGAATGAATGGAAGAAAAAAGTCTCTAGAGCACGTTCGCGTTTGCCGTGCTGATTTTATGTATTTTACGAGCGCATCGTCTAACTCCAATGATTTGTGGAGCACGTTATTGAAACATTGACTATCTCCCTACGCCTTTTTTGAT
Source organism: Haliotis rufescens (assembly GCF_023055435.1). NCBI lineage: Eukaryota > Metazoa > Mollusca > Gastropoda > Lepetellida > Haliotidae > Haliotis > Haliotis rufescens. The sequence continues at coordinate 24,396,223 of NW_025964334.1, read as the reverse complement.
CGGCTGTGCTGTGCTGTTCCATTGAGCTATGTTGTGATGTCCTATTATACTGTGAGTTGTTGTACTGTGGGTTGTGTTGTGATGGGGTGTATTCCAATGCCCCCTGTTGTATCTGCTGTTTTATTGTGCTGTGTCGTGTTGTGCATTGTTATATTGCACTGTGTTGTGTGGTGCGGGGCTTTCATTACACTGCCTTGTAGAGTCCTGTGCTGTGTAGTGCGGGGGTTTCATTGCTCTGTCTTGTATTGTGCTGAGTTGTCTTGGGCTGTGTTGTGTTGTGCATTGTTATATTGCATTGTGTTGTGTGGTGCGGGGGTTTCATTACACTGCCTTGTAGAGTCCTATGCTGTGTAGTGCGGGGGTTTCATTGCTCTGTCTTGTATTGCCCTGTGTTGTGCATTGTTATATTGCACTGTGTTGTGTTGTGCGGGGGTTTCATTGATCTGTCTTGTATTGTGCTGTGTTGTGTTGTGTAGTGCGGGGGTTTCATTACACTGCCTTGTATTGCCGTGTGTTGTACATTGTTATATTGCAATGTGTTGTGTGGTGCGGGGGTTTCATTAGACTGCCTTGTAGAGTCCTATGCTGTGTAGTGCGGGGGTTTCATTGCTCTGTCTTGTATTGTGCTGAGTTGTCTTGGACAGTGTTGTGCATTGTTGTCTTGCACTGTGTTGTGTAGTGCGGGGTTTCATAGCACTGTCTTGTATTGCGCTGTGTTGTGTTGTGCATTATTGTTATATTGCACTATGTTGTGTAGTGCGGGGTTTTCATTGCTCTGTCTTGTATTGTGCTGTGTTGTGTTGTGCATTGCAATGTTGCGCTGTGTTGTGTAGTGCGGGGGTTTCATTGATCTGTCTTGTATTGTGCTGTGTTGTGTAGTGCGGGGGTTTCATTACACTGCCTTGTATTGCCCTGTGTTGTGCATTGCAATGTTGCACTGTGTTGTGTAGTGCGGGGGTTTCATTGATCTGTCTTGTATTGTGCTGTGTTGTGTAGTGCGGGGGTTTCATTACACTGCCTTGTATTGCCCTGTGTTGTGCATTGTTATATTGCAATGTGTTGTGTGGTGCGGGGGTTTCATTACACTTCCTTGTAGAGTCCTATGCTGTGTAGTGCGGGGGTTTCATTGATCTGTCTTGTATTGTGCTGAGTTGTCTTGGACAGTGTTGTGCATTGTTGTCTTGCACTGTGTTGTGTAGTGCGGGGTTTCATAGCACTGTCTTGTATTGCGCTGTTTTGTGTTGTGCATTATTGTTATATTGCACCGTGTTGTGTAGTGCGGGGGTTTCATTGCTCTGTCTTGTATTGTGCTGAGTTGTCTTGGACAGTGTTGTGCATTGTTGTCTTGCACTGTGTTGTGTAGTGCGGGGTTTCATTACACTGTCTTGTATTGCGCTGTGTTGTGTTGTGCATTATTGTTATAGTGCGCTGTGTTGTGTAGTGCGGGGGTTTCATTGCTCTGTCTTGTATTGCGCTGTGTTGTGTTGTGCATTATTGTTATAGTGCGCTGTGTTGTGTAGTGCGGGGGTTTCATTGATCTGTCTTGTATTGTGCTGAGTTGTCTTGGACAGTGTTGTGCATTGTTGTCTTGCACTGTGTTGTGTAGTGCGGGGTTTCATGGCACTGTCTTGTATTGCGCTGTGTTGTGTTGTGCATTATTGTTATAGTGCGCTGTGTTGTGTAGTGCGGGGGTTTCATTGCTCTGTCTTGTATTGTGCTGTGTTGTGTTGTGCATTATTGTTATAGTGCGCTGTGTTGTGTAGTGCGGGGGTTTCATTGCTCTGTCTTGTATTGCGCTGTGTTGTGTTGTGCATTATTGTTATAGTGCGCTGTGTTGTGTAGTGCGGGGGTTTCATTGCTCTGTCTTGTATTGCGCTGTGTTGTGTTGTGCATTATTGTTATAGTGCGCTGTGTTGTGTAGTGCGGGGGTTTCATTGCTCTGTCTTGTATTGTGCTGAGTTGTCTTGGACAGTGTTGTGCATTGTTGTCTTGCACTGTGTTGTGTAGTGCGGGGTTTCATGGCACTGTCTTGTATTGCGCTGTGTTGTGTTGTGCATTATTGTTATAGTGCGCTGTGTTGTGTAGTGCGGGGGTTTCATTGCTCTGTCTTGTATTGTGCTGTGTTGTGTTGTGCATTATTGTTATAGTGCGCTGTGTTGTGTAGTGCGGGGGTTTCATTGATCTGTCTTGTATTGTGCTGAGTTGTCTTGGACAGTGTTGTGCATTGTTGTCTTGCACTGTGTTGTGTAGTGCGGGGTTTCATGGCACTGTCTTGTATTGCGCTGTGTTGTGTTGTGCATTATTGTTATAGTGCGCTGTGTTGTGTAGTGCGGGGGTTTCATTGCTCTGTCTTGTATTGCGCTGTGTTGTGTTGTGCATTATTGTTATAGTGCGCTGTGTTGTGTAGTGCGGGGGTTTCATTGATCTGTCTTGTATTGTGCTGAGTTGTCTTGGACAGTGTTGTGCATTGTTGTCTTGCACTGTGTTGTGTAGTGCGGGGTTTCATGGCACTGTCTTGTATTGCACTGTGTTGTGTTGTGCATTATTGTTATAGTGCGCTGTGTTGTGTAGTGCGGGGTTTCATTGATCTGTCTTGTATTGTGCTGTGTTGTGTTGTGCGGGGGTTTCATTACACTGCCTTGTATTGCCCAGTGTTGTGTTGTGCGTTGTTATATTGCACTGTGCTGTGTGGTGCGGGGTTTCATTACACTGCCTTGTATTACCCAGTGTTGTGTTGTGCGTTGTTATATTGCACTGTGTTGTGTGGTGCGGGAGTTTCATTACACTGCCTTGTATTGCCCTGTGTTGTGTTGTGCGTTGTTGTATTGCACTGTGTTGTATGGTGCGGGGGTTTCATTACACTGCCTTGTATTGCCCTGTGTTGTGTTGTGCATTGTTGTATTACATTGTGCTGTCTTATATTGAGCTTTGTTATGTTGTGTTATGTATCATTGAACTATGTTGTGCTATGTTATGTTGTGATGTTGTGTTGCATTGCAAATATATCAACACGAGTCGACAAAAGTTTAAACCTCCAAGGGTTTCGACGAAGGTTGATATATGTGATATCAAACGAGAGATTACAAGTGTGAGATTATATTATTCATCCAAAACCGTTCTTCCAACTGTTTGTCAACAGTTATAACCAGTGCTTTGAGTATAACAAACACAACTAGCCAACTGGTTACTGATGACGTCACAATGGTCTGCAAAGCGTTGTGCTGCAGTTTGGAGAAATCGATCTTACCCAAGCGAACCCATTGAAGCCAGTTTGGAACTTTAATTGTACAAGAACTTTTTAGGAATACATCACGCCAGAGACATATGCAGCTTAAGAAAGTGGTTTAACCCTCTGACTGCGTTCCAACTTGAGTCAACTTTAGGCACATATGGCGTGGGCGACCACCAAACGTCATCAACAGTTTGTTATTAGAAAAACTCCGAATTCGGATGTGACATATCGATGAAGGCTTTAGGATCAACATTTGCGTGGGTATGTAAATAAACAAAGATGTGGGAGGACACTTCCACTGATGGAGAACACATAATCAATAACAGACGGCCTGGAAACATGAGAGTATCCAAGATTGACATTGCATGGATAGCTTGTGTGGTGGTCGGTTAATATAGATAGGAGTATGTCTAGCCGGGGAAAGAATTACCAAAATGTTGGAAACATGTCTTGTCAGCAACAAAAGTTGTCTCGGCAAGAGCATAATCATCAGCTTTTAAGATTTTCCTCATATGTAAATGATAAGACGGATTATTGAAATAGTCTTTTTTGGGAGAAAAATATTCCAAATGTACATTATGGCTGTGCTGAATTGTTGGTTTAATCGTAGGGGCGGTCGGGTAGTCTAGTGGTTAAAGCGTTCGCTCGTCAGGCCGGGTTCGATTCCCGACATGGGTACAATGTGTGAAGCCCATTTCTGGTGTCCCCCGCTGTGATATTGCTGGAACATTGCTAAACGCGGCGTAAAACATTATTTAATCACTCACTGTTTAATCGTAAATGCTCCATGAAATCTCAAGTACATGAGGCTAATCCTTTTGGTTTAAAATGGACTTTCTTTTCAGTCCATATAGTACTACTACAGTTGCTTGAAAGAATGGTTGGTACAGTCACAGCTTTACCACAATATTACACACTGCAAGAAGCGTTAGAAATTAGTCAATATATATATACGAGTTATGATACTTAATGACTTTACGATGTGGGTCACAAGACTTAACCCACTTTGCTATAGTCATTACGACACTAAACGCAATTTACGTTACGGGTCACGACACTTAAATTCGTTTACGATTACGGTAACGACATTTAAGACGCTTTAGGATACGTATCACGAAATTTAATTCACTTTACGAAAACTTATCAAGACACTTAACTCAAATTACAATACGGGTCACGACACTTAACCCACTTTACGGCTGAGACTGCGAGACTGACAGACATGAAACGTGTAGATGACTTGTTTCATGACATGTTAAAGTTTAAAATACTTGGTACCAGTCTATAAATTAATATAGGACGTAGACCGAGTCGCTATGCCCCTGTGATAGAAACATTGAGATATTCCGCAGCCCCAACCACGCATATTTAAGGCCTAATTTAAATATTAATATCGACGATATAGACATTAAAACGGTTGTCAGTAGCATGTTTTAAGTGTCCGGTCCAACAGACAAGGATGGAAACAGATCAGCATCATTGAGATAAAAAACAATCTCTTCATAACCTCCCAGGCTCGCCACAATGCAGGTAATAACGGTGAGTGAGTGAGTATGGGTTTACGCCGCTTTTAGCACTATTCCAGCAATATCACGGCGGGGGACACCAGAAATGGGCTTCACACATTGTACCCATGTCGGGAATCGAACCCGGGTTTTTGGCCTGACGAGCGAACGCTTTAACCACTAGGCTACCCGACCGCCCCAGGTAATAACGGACCACGGAGAAGACCATTTTCTCGAAACGTAATTTGATTTTTGCTTCATAATGGTAATATAGGGTCTCCCGGCAGTGCATCTTCATTCAAGCGGAATAGAATAGATTTATACATTAGGGATGCACAGTCAGTTTACATCCCTCATCATGTGACCAATAGATTCACCTGAGCATCAGAGATGAAGCCATCCGTATCGTCTTGAGTGGCGTGTCTCTCTTCATTAAACAGACCTAATGTATCAACGTACACACTATTTTACGCTTAATGGCAATGTTTATGAGTTTTTCACATCCAATTTAGCTTGTTTTGTCCAGTGGTTCATTCCACAGTGGTCGCAATTAGTATATTATATTTCTATAATGGGCGAAGTATATGGGTCAACAACCTCTATGAGACCTAAGTGATACATTGTTAAAGAATAAAATGTTGACATGGAAAATCGGGTTCGCGGGGTTTGGGTCTGTCATATATTTATCACTGATGTGATTACTGAACGACGTGACGAATAGTCGAATAAACACAACCGTTATCACATTGTCATCACCGTACATTTCAGGTTCACAGATGCTAATCTCCGTCCCTGCACTCTCCACCTCACCCAGGGGATTCAGCCCCCTCCCTGGGGCGGGGTCGCTTGTGTCCTACGATTCCTCGCATTGCTGTGAAACGCTCTTATCGCCATATTAACAACTGACTTAAGACGCTATCTAGTTTAATATGACAGGATCATGCTGGAACTGATGTTGTTGTTTGTTGATAACGAGAGAATTGTCTCTAATGCGAGCATTTCTCTTAGCATCTTATTGACATGAACTCGTGTCAAATGAGTGTATCCTTCAATTCTGTGACAGGATATACGATTGATAATAAACTAGAGTCGTGCAACTTTACAATCCTACTTTTTTTAAGCAATTATTGTTTATTTATAGCAGTCAAATAGTTAATGTCTTTCCGACCTACACAGCGTGAGTGAATTGAGTTTAACGCCGCTTTCAGCGGTATTTCAGTTATATCACAGCATGTCAGCTGAAAGTGGGAGGAAAGCCTGAAGTGATATTTGTCTCAGACGTTTACCGCGTTCGTGAAACCTACGAAAGCGGGTATGGTGCTGACAAGCCTGGTAATAAATTGGGACAAACCGGGATTCGAACCCACGGTCATGGGTTTCTGGCACTTCTTAAGGGCGCAAATTAGACGACTGTGCGCCTCGTGCCCCCCTGACTATACACAGATAATGCCCAAATGTTAGACTAAACATGGACATGAAATTCAGACAGCCTGACACAGTTGCCCTGCTGGTGACAGACACAAGTGAGTTAAAAATAGTTAACTTTGGACGTCCTAGCCATTTGAGACAAACACTTTAATTTATTTATACTAGTTTAGATTAATATACTAACATAAGACCACACGATTTTATAAAAATGAAAGCAGCAAGACCCTTTCAATAATCATAAGAAAAACCGTCTGAATTTCACACAAACCACCGCAGCAAAGCTCTTTCCATAATCATAAGACATGTCTGCTAAAAGTACGGTCCGTTGTACGATTACAATATCATAAGCATGTGTTCTAAATCACTACAAAATAATGATCATATCAGGTGTTCTAAATCACTACAAAATAATGATCATATCAGGTGTTCTAAATCACTACAAAATAATGATGACACCAGGTGTTCTAAATCACTACAAAATAATGATGATACCAGGTGTTCTAAATCACTACAAAATAATGATGATACCAGGTGTTCTAAATCACTACAAAATAATGATGACACCAGGTGTTCTAAATCACTACAAAATAATGATGATACCAGGTGTTCTAAATCACTACAAAATAATGATGATACCAGGTGTTCTAAATCACGACAAAATAATGATGACACCAGGTGTTCTAAATCACTACAAAATAATGATGATAACAGGTGTTCTAAATCACTACAAAATAATGATGACACCAGGTGTTCTAAATCCTTACAAAATAATGATGATACCAGGTGTTCTAAATCACGACAAAATAATGATGATAACAGGTGTTCTAAATCACTACAAAATAATGATGATAACAGGTGTTCTAAATCACTACAAAATAATGATGATAACAGGTGTTCTAAATCACTTCAAAATAATGATGACACCAGGTGTTCTAAATCACTACAAAAAAATGATGACACCAGGTGTTCTAAATCACTACAAAATAATGATGATACCAGGTGTTCTAAATCACTACAAAATACTGATGATACCGGGTGTTCTAAATCACTACAAAACCATCATGATACCAGGAGTTCTAAATCACTACAAAACAACCATGATACCAGGAGTTCTAAATCACTACAAAATAATCATGATACCAGGTGTTCTAAATCACTACAAAATACTGATGATACCAGGTGTTCTAAATCACTACAAAACAATCATGATACCAGGTGTTCTAAATCACTACAAAACAATCATGATACCAGTTGTTCTAAATCACTACAAAACAATCATGATACCAGGTGTTCTAAATCACTACAAAATACTGATGATACCAGGTGTTCTAAATCACTACAAAACAATCATGATACCAGGTGTTCTAAATCACTACAAAACAATCATGATACCAGGTGTTCTAAATCACTACAAAACAATCATGATACCAGGTGTTCTAAATCACTACAAAACAATCATGATACCAGGTGTTCTAAATCACTACAAAACAATCATGATACCAGGTGTTCTAAATCACTACAAAACAATCATGATACCAGGTGTTCTAAATCACTACAAAACAATCATGATACCAGGTGTTCTAAATCACTTCAAAACAATCATGATACCAGGTGTTCTAAATCACTACAAAACAATCATGATACCAGGAGTTCTAAATCACTACAAAATACTGATGATACCAGGTGTTCTAAATCACTACAAAACAATCATGATACCAGGTGTTCTAAATCACTACAAAATACTGATGATACCGGGTGTTCTAAATCACTACAAAACCATCATGATACCAGGAGTTCTAAATCACTACAAACTACTGATGATACCAGGTGTTCTAAATCACTACAAAATACTGATGATACCAGGTGTTCTAAATCACTACAAAACAATCATGATACCAGGTGTTCTAAATCACTACAAAACAATCATGATACCAGGTGTTCTAAATCACTACAAAATACTGATGATACCAGGTGTTCTAAATCACTTCAAAACAATCATGATACCAGGTGTTCTAAATCACTACAAAACAATCATGATACCAGGTGTTCTAAATCACTACAAAATAATCATGATACCAGGTGTTCTAAATCACTTCAAAACAATCATGATACCAGGTGTTCTAAATCTCTACAAAACAATCATGATACCAGGTGTTCTAAATCACTTCAAAACAATCATGATACCAGGTGTTCTAAATCACTACAAAACAATCATGATACCAGGTGTTCTAAATCACTACAAAATACTGATGATACCAGGTGTTCTAAATCACTTCAAAACAATCATGATACCAGGTGTTCTAAATCACTACAAAACAATCATGATACCAGGTGTTCTAAATCACTACAAAATAATCATGATACCAGGTGTTCTAAATCACTACAAAACAATCATGATACCAGGTGTTCTAAATCACTACAAAATAATGATGATACCAGGTGTTCTAAATCACTACAAAACAATCATGATACCAGGTGTTCTAAATCACTACAAAACAATCATGATACCAGGTGTTCTAAATCACTTCAAAATAATGATGATACCAGGTGTTCTAAATCACTACAAAACAATCATGATACCAGGTGTTCTAAATCACTACAAAATACTGATGATACCAGGTGTTCTAAATCACTACAAAACAATCATGATACCAGGTGTTCTAAATCACTACAAAATAATGATGATACCGGGTGTTCTAAATCACTACAAAATACTGATGATACCAGGTGTTCTAAATCACTACAAAACAATCATGATACCAGGAGTTCTAAATCACTACAAAATACTGATGATACCAGGTGTTCTAAATCACTACAAAACAATCATGATACCAGGTGTTCTAAATCACTACAAAACAATCATGATACCAGGTGTTCTAAATCACTACAAAATACTGATGATACCAGGTGTTCTAAATCACTTCAAAACAATCATGATACCAGGTGTTCTAAATCACTACAAAACAATCATGATACCAGGTGTTCTAAATCACTACAAAACAATCATGATACCAGGTGTTCTAAATCACTACAAAATAATGATGATACCAGGTGTTCTAAATCACTACAAAACAATCATGATACCAGGTGTTCTAAATCACTACAAAATAATGATGATACCAGGTGTTCTAAATCACTACAAAACAATCATGATACCAGGTGTTCTAAATCACTACAAAATAATCATGATACCAGGTGTTCTAAATCACTTCAAAACAATCATGATACCAGGTGTTCTAAATCACTACAAAACAATCATGATACCAGGAGTTCTAAATCACTACAAAATACTGATGATACCAGGTGTTCTAAATCACTACAAAACAATCATGATACCAGGAGTTCTAAATCACTACAAAATAATGATGATACCAGGAGTTCTAAATCACTACAAAACAATCATGATACCAGGAGTTCTAAATCACTACAAAACAATCATGATACCAGGTGTTCTAAATCACTACAAAATACTGATGATACCAGGTGTTCTAAATCTCTACAAAACAATCATGATACCAGGAGTTCTAAATCACTACAAAATAATGATGATACCAGGAGTTCTAAATCACTACAAAACAATCATGATACCAGGAGTTCTAAATCACTACAAAATAATGATGATACCAGGTGTTCTAAATCACTACAAAACAATCATGATACCAGGTGTTCTAAATCACTACAAAACAATCATGATACCAGGTGTTCTAAATCACTACAAAACAATCATGATACCAGGTGTTCTAAATCACTACAAAATAATGATGATACCAGGTGTTCTAAATCACTACAAACTACTAATTATACCAGGTGTTCTAAATCACTTCAAAATAATGATGATACCAGGTGTTCTAAATCACTACAAAACAATCATGATACCAGGTGTTCTAAATCACTACAAAACAATCATGATACCAGGTGTTCTAAATCACTACAAAATAATCATGATACCAGGTGTTCTAAATCACTTCAAAACAATCATGATACCAGGTGTTCTAAATCACTACAAAACAATCATGATACCAGGAGTTCTAAATCACTACAAAACAATCATGATACCAGGTGTTCTAAATCACTACAAAACAATCATGATACCAGGTGTTCTAAATCACTACAAAACAATCATGATACCAGGTGTTCTAAATCACTACAAAACAATCATGATACCAGGTGTTCTAAATCACTTCAAAACAATCATGATACCAGGTGTTCTAAATCACTACAAAACAATCATGATACCAGGTGTTCTAAATCACTTCAAAACAATCATGATACCAGGTGTTCTAAATCACTACAAAACAATCATGATACCAGGTGTTCTAAATCACTACAAAACAATCATGATACCAGGTGTTCTAAATCACTACAAAACAATCATGATACCAGGTGTTCTAAATCACTACAAAACAATCATGATACCAGGTGTTCTAAATCACTTCAAACTACTGATGATACCAGGTGTTCTAAATCACTACAAAATAATCATGATACCAGGTGTTCTAAATCACTACAAAACAATCATGATACCAGGTGTTCTAAATCACTACAAAATAATCATGATACCAGGTGTTCTAAATCACTACAAAACAATCATGATACCAGGTGTTCTAAATCACTACAAAACAATCATGATACCAGGTGTTCTAAATCACTACAAAACAATCATGATACCAGGTGTTCTAAATCACTACAAAACAATCATGATACCAGGTGTTCTAAATCACTACAAAATAATCATGATACCAGGTGTTCTAAATCACTTCAAAACAATCATGATACCAGGTGTTCTAAATCACTACAAAACAATCATGATACCAGGAGTTCTAAATCACTACAAAACAATCATGATACCAGGTGTTCTAAATCACTACAAAACAATCATGATACCAGGTGTTCTAAATCACTACAAAACAATCATGATACCAGGTGTTCTAAATCACTACAAAACAATCATGATACCAGGTGTTCTAAATCACTTCAAAACAATCATGATACCAGGTGTTCTAAATCACTACAAAACAATCATGATACCAGGTGTTCTAAATCACTTCAAAACAATCATGATACCAGGTGTTCTAAATCACTACAAAACAATCATGATACCAGGTGTTCTAAATCACTTCAAAACAATCATGATACCAGGTGTTCTAAATCACTACAAAACAATCATGATACCAGGTGTTCTAAATCACTACAAAACAATCATGATACCAGGTGTTCTAAATCACTTCAAACTACTGATGATACCAGGTGTTCTAAATCACTACAAAATAATCATGATACCAGGTGTTCTAAATCACTACAAAACAATCATGATACCAGGTGTTCTAAATCACTACAAAATAATCATGATACCAGGTGTTCTAAATCACTACAAAACAATCATGATACCAGGTGTTCTAAATCACTTCAAAATAATGATGATACCAGGTGTTCTAAATCACTACAAAACAATCATGATACCAGGTGTTCTAAATCACTACAAAACAATCATGATACCAGGTGTTCTAAATCACTACAAAACAATCATGATACCAGGTGTTCTAAATCACTACAAAACAATCATGATTCCAGGTGTTCTAAATCACTACAAAACAATCATGATACCAGGTGTTCTAAATCACTTCAAAACAATCATGATACCAGGTGTTCTAAATCACTACAAAACAATCATGATACCAGGTGTTCTAAATCACTTCAAAATACTGATGATACCAGGTGTTCTAAATCACTTCAAAACAATCATGATACCAGGTGTTCTAAATCACTACAAAATAATGATGATACCGGGTGTTCTAAATCACTACAAAACAATCATGATACCAGGTGTTCTAAATCACTTCAAAATACTGATGATACCAGGTGTTCTAAATCACTACAAAACAATCATGATACCAGGTGTTCTAAATCACTACAAAATACTGATGATACCGGGTGTTCTAAATCACTACAAAACAATCATGATACCAGGTGTTCTAAATCACTACAAAACAATCATGATACCAGGTGTTCTAAATCACTACAAAATAATCATGATACCAGGTGTTCTAAATCACTACAAAATAATGATGATACCAGGTGTTTTAAATCACTACAAAATAATGATGATACCAGGTGTTTTAAATCACTTCAAAATACTGATGATACCAGGTGTTCTAAATCACTTCAAAATACTGATGATACCAGGTGTTCTAAATCACTACAAAATAATGATGATACCAGGTGTTTTAAATCACTTCAAAATAATGATGATACCAGGTGTTCTAAATCACTTCAAAACAATCATGATACCAGGTGTTCTAAATCACTACAAAACAATCATGATACCAGGTGTTCTAAATCACTTCAAAATAATGATGATAACAGGTGTTCTAAATCACTTCAAAATACTGATGATACCAGGTGTTCTAAATCACTACAAAACAATCATGATACCAGGTGTTCTAAATCACTTCAAAATACTGATGATACCAGGTGTTCTAAATCACCACAAAACAATCATGATACCAGGTGTTCTAAATCACTACAAAACAATCATGATACCAGGAGTTCTAAATCACTACAAAACAATCATGATACCAGGTGTTCTAAATCACTACAAAACAATCATGATACCAGGTGTTCTAAATCACTACAAAATAATGATGATACCAGGTGTTTTAAATCACTACAAAATAATGATGATACCAGGTGTTTTAAATCACTTCAAAATACTGATGATACCAGGTGTTTTAAATCACTACAAAATAATGATGATACCAGGTGTTTTAAATCACTTCAAAATAATGATGATACCAGGTGTTCTAAATCACTACAAAATAATGATGATACCAGGTGTTTTAAATCACTTCAAAATAATGATGATACCAGGTGTTCTAAATCACTACAAAATAATGATGATACCAGGTGTTTTAAATCACTTCAAAATAATGATGATACCAGGTGTTCTAAATCACTACAAAATAATGATGATACCAGGTGTTTTAAATCACTACAAAACAATGATGATACCAGGTGTTCTAAATCACTACAAAATAATGATGATACCAGGTGTTCTAAATCACTACAAAACAATCATGATACCAGGAGTTCTAAATCACTACAAAATAATGATGATACCAGGTGTTCTAAATCACTACAAAATAATGATGATACCAGGTGTTCTTAATCACTACAAAACAATCATGATACCAGGAGTTCTAAATCACTACAAAATAATGATGATACCGGGTGTTCGTGAAAGGTTGAGCGTATCCTGCCCACCCGGTGGCACAAGGCACGAATTTCATAAGAACCTGACCCAATATATTTACATAGATTATGATTTCTCGCTGATTAATGTTAGAAATGTAATTTTCGATATCATTTTAGTTGAATTCATAAGAAGTTTATTACTTGTGCTTCTCTATGTCACAACTGGGATTCATGAGAAAAAGGATTTCTTCTGCTTCCAGAGAAAAGTCATCCAGATTGTGTGCTCCGTCTTGTTATAGTTCGGGGGTATGGTCAGCAAATACTTTTCTTTCAACCATCGATCAGTACGTTGAAAGATAATATCTTCTTGTTTCATATCCTAGTGTGAGATGTATATCAATGCACTGCAAACACATTCGTCACCAAGTTATGAAAGTCCTTTACATGTTTAGACATGACGTTGATGTTAAATATTTACATGCAATTCTACATGGTTTGTCCGCTTGCCTATTACCACAGGATTATACGCCATGTTGGACTAATACTCCAGATATTGGAGTTCGTTGTTGTCTCTGTTGTTATAAATGCCGACGGACAATTTAAGGGGTTGATAATTCTTGGATGTCTTGAATGTAAATCAATGTCTATTCAAGGCTGGTGTTATTTCGAGTCAGTGAGAACTTGGATTGGTGGAACATACAACGGCTGCCTCTTCGAAGGAAATGACTTCTGACCAAATTGCAGTATTTTCCACATCTAAAATTACCTTAAAAGGATTTCATTAACATGTTGTATTAACGACAGCCCTTGAATTATTCAATGTAGGACTTCTTCCAGGTGCAAGTGGACTCAAAATTACTTGCCATTTCCAGGTCCATTCATGGCGACCCTGCAGCCCTTGAGCCCGGGTTAGTTATTAATGTATCATACGTTCTGTGATCTTGTTGTGATAAGGAGTGTCCGTGTTGCGCTATTCATGGGAGAATTAGTCGGCACACCTTTCTTCATAACCTGTGGACGGTAAATGGTCATTTATTCCAGTGCTCCGGAAACAATCACGGGATCCCTTCATATCGTTCGATATTACAGTCACTGAAAATACGCCTGTTTGTTGACGTGTTATTTTGTGTTGATATACGAATGTAGGTTTTACATGTTTAATTGATACGTGCCTTGAAGAATTGTCATCCAAAAGCACGAGAACGAGATGAACAAGCTTTAAATCTACTGCATTTCGGCAAAAAAGAAACATTTGGTATTCAGCTTATTATGAATCATGTCTGACATCCGGGCAACCAAACTCAGTCCTTGTATACCATCCCCAGACACGACATATCGACACAAATGTGTTAGCTTTAGCTATCAGTACAGATCATATACTACTTGCCTCACACCCGACATATCGACACAAATGTGTCAGTTTCAGCTGCCAGTACCGATCATATACTACTTGCCTCACACCCGACATATCGACATAAATGTGTCACTTTCAGCTGCCAGTACCGATCATATACTACTTGCCTCACACCCGACATGTCGACATTAATGTGTCACTTTCAGCTGTGTCAATATTGATTATACTGTACTGCATCACATCCGACATATCGACATAAATGTGTCACTTTCAGCTGCCAGTACCGATCATATACTACTTGCCTCACACCCGACATATCGACATAAATGTGTCACTTTCAGCTGCCAGTACCGATCATATACTACTTGCCTCACACCCGACATATCGACATAAATGTGTCACTTTCAGCTGTCAGTACCGATCAAACACTCCTTGCCTCACACCCGACATATCGGCATAAATGTGTCACTTTCAGCTGCCAGTACCGATCATATACTACTTGCCTCACACCCGACATATCGACATAAATGTGTCACTTTCAGCTGCCAGTACCGATCATATACTACTTGCCTCACACCCGACATATCGACATAAATGTGTCACTTTCAGCTGTCAGTACCGATCATATGGTACTTGCCTCACACCCGACATATCGACATAAATGTGTAACTTTCAGTTGCCAGTACCGATCATATGGTACTTGCCTCACACCCGACATATCGACATAAATGTGTAACTTTCAGTTGCCAGTACCGATCATATACAACTTGCCTCACACCCGACATATCGACACAAATGTTTCAGTTTCAGCTGCCATTCATTCGTCACCACTCGCCCCTTTCCGTAACCTGCAAGAAGAATCGTCCCCCTATCGATGAATGTTGTGTGCGACAATACGACAAACCAATCAGAATGCGCGTATGATTTGAAGTTGTTTGTCAAAGAATCCCTCTGAAACCATTTTTGATTTTACACATGTCTGGCATTCTAAAATATACCAAAGACACAGTTAAATGTGTTCAATCATACTGTATAGTTCCGCATGTCCCGATGTGCTTTAAATTACATCTGAAATATATATAACATATGGGGAAATATATGTGAACCATTACGCAACGAGTTGACAATTGTGTTAGGTATGCCCGTTTGCGCTAAGACGGAACCCGGTCGCTAAAATGGCCACGAGACGGGCACGAGTCGCTATTCGGCTTGTCCCGGAATAACACGAGTTTGTCACGAATGAGCTGCCAGTTTCGGTCATATACAGTAACTACTTTCCTCACACCCGACATATCGACACAAATGTGTCAGTTTCAGCTGTCAGTACCGATCATCTTCTACTTGCCTCACACCCGACATATCGACAGGTGCGGGTTATCGTGGCCAGACCCTACGTCCTCACGTTGTCCTGGTTCAAAAGGCGCCATATTCCCCTACACAGCAGGAATCGGTACTGTTTTTGAGAGCTCAGAGATTTAACGGACATAAAGGTCACCGAATCTCAACCCAACATACGAACTACATATAGACAGACGTTTACGTCAACCAAGGCCACAGCATCTTCAACAATTACGCCAAACTCATTCGAAGGCTTGGTGGTTCCATGGCAAGGTGTCGTGAAGTCGTTCAGGCCAATGGTGGACACACACGTTAATAGACTTTTCGACTACCGTGCTTCTGATAGTGACATGGCCTGCACATGCAATGTCTTCCCCTTCTTGTAATATTCCAAGCACCCAAGACCCACGTATCCCTTCCCAGGAAGTAGTAATGTAGGTAGGAACATTTATTTCAGCATCACCTGAATAGAATGCGGCGCTGTGTTGTCACTAAATATTTAACGTCAACGTCAAGGAATAACCATTAACCATCTCGGTTATCCGCCGAAGCAGATTCCATTGGGTGTGAAAGGATAGCGGTGACAATTATGTGACTGAAATTCAGTGATGACACCAAATGTTCGCGAAAATACATTTCCAGATCCGTGTAAATTTAAATGGTGTTATTTTCATTCCTGGCACTGACATTTAACGAATGGTTTACTCTGAATAGTTTATGATATTTCAAGATTCATATTTAGAGGACCTTTGTCAGAGCAAAGTCTTAATTATCTTAAATCTACACTAACACACACCCTACAACAAGGCTTTATCATTTACATGTTGTCATTAGTGACGTAGAAGTATCGATGTGGCGTATTCGTAATGTCGTTACGTTATCGCGGTGCGCTAATGCACCTGCACTTCCGTAATCACCTAAAATTCGTAAGACAACCAACATATCTCTACCATTGGTCATTTAGAATTCATCAGTTGTATACCACGATAAGAAATACATTGCAGTTAATATGACACGACATATGTCCTCCGAGACATCACGGCCTATTCCAAATACCCAGGCATTTCAACCTGAAGGTATTATTGAGAACTGACATCAAACGAGCCGCATTATCCGCCTGCAATTAACTCTCAACACAACGGAAGGTATTTTCTTCGAGTGAACACCGATGGCGGTAATTACTCCCAGTCACTGTGTAGTTTTCCCTTCAATGCGGAACTACTTCCGGTTTGTGAGATGGGCCACTAGATAGGATAAGCTATCATGGCTACCCTCTCGTGTTGCCGCTCATTTTGGACAACGTGGTAATTTACGGTGCTATAAATAATTAAAGGGCATAGAATCTGCCCCGTGTAGAAATGGATGGATCTCACATTTACGATATTTTAAACCCAGATAAAAGCAATTGCTAGGAATTGGCCATGTGCAACAAGGTGTTGACTATAACTGACCTTTATGTGTGCTCGTATAGGTCTCTATGGAGACACAAGAGAGAGACACTGCTTTGGTTTTATCTTAATTTTGTTCCTGTGAAGTTAACTTAACCTAACACGTACATAGTACTGTAACGAACAGTGAATTCTATTTCTGCAAACAGAACTCCAACAACGTCTTTGTTAGCTAAGAATTATTTGGATTGTCGGGGACACATGTTCCAGAGGCACGAGTGTCCACTAGCCTATATTAAAGCCTATAAGAAACTAGTCTTTAATACAGTGGTTGTGGAACCGGCTCCGCATCTTTGCTTCTATAGTAGCTATCCAAATAATGAAAAGAATATTTCTGGTACGTCATTTCCTTATAAACATCTTCTTTAAAGGTTAGGTCATTATATTAAATGGGGATTGTGCATGCTCCACTAATTGGTTCATTACGGTGTATATATGTTTTTGCTTGTCAACTTCTCTGTCACCAAGGGATTCATAAGAACAAACATCTTCCTCTTCTTCCGATATGACGTGTATGGACACGACGTCTGTGAAGCAATTGGGAAAATACCGGTATATTGTTCAAACCAAACTGTTAAACCATTGATTGTAACATTTTCAGGCCTATCTTTACCCGGTTACCAATCATTACAAGAAACATGCACTTGAAATTTGCATTAAAGGTTTCATTGGCTATTGTAAGGAATACAAGTTAATTTTTATTGTTCAAGTGATCATATATTCTGTTACTGTCTGAAGATTATGCATTAATGGTATCAAGTGTATTTCGTAATTTTTTTTTATAATTTTAGCAGCAGTCGTGTTTCATGTGGTAACGTCCAGGGGATTATTTCGGTATAAAGAGAGGTTGGATTCAGGTCCACATAATACATCATGGTCCACGTCAATGTAAGGCACTGCACGACAAGCCCGTGGACATCCGGGTTAGAATTGGTCTTCAGCAGCACATGCGTGTTTGAGGCGACTAACGGGATCAGGTGGTCAGGCTCGGTGACTTGGTTAGTGCATGTCATCGTATCCCTATTGCGAAGATCGATGCTAATGTTGGCAATCACTGGGCTGTCTGGTCCAGTCTTGATTATTTACGGACCATATAGCTAGAATATTGAGTGTGGCGTTAAACCACAAACAAACAAAGACAAGCCAACTTATGATTAGTGACATGGTATGGTTTTAAGCATCTTTCACCATTATTTCACAGACAGTATTCGTGTAAGGAATCGAACTCGGGTCTTCGACGTGATGAACCAACGCTTTAACAAACAGTTACACCATCGACCCCAACTGTCACTTGCAACACAAGGTCTAACTATCGTTTAGATTACTTTCACAGCAACAGTTCTGAAGTCCAATGTCTGTTTATATTTTACCAAACTGTGACAACGATCTGTTTCCTTGCAATTTATAAGTAGACTATTAATGATAGTTTACTTGTGGTTGATGTCACATACACGTCACGTATGTTCACCGTATCCACGAAAATCTACCACCACCACCACCACTGCACTGACTGAGGTTATTACCGAGGGCATCCTGGTGCACTGTTCCGGAGTGCTACACAGTACAAAAAAAGCTCATCCCGGAAGGAAAATTACAAAACGAGAAAAATGATATTTGAATACAGGACAAAAGAAATCAGATGGTGGTTTCATGATGTATTATGTTTGCCAAAAAAAGTATATCACTGGTGTCATTAAAAGAAATGGTTTGTGACAAAACAATGACACGAAACGTAATTTGTATCGAACGAAAATCCCTCCCTATTGTCCACGTGATAATATAATGAACATCTATTACTGGTTACTATAAATGAAGCTGCACGGGTGTTTCATTTATAGTGACCAGTAATAGATGTACGTTTACAAATGGAAATAAAATTACGACGAAGTAAAAGCTAAAATCAAGTCAAGCTCATTACTCGACCGGCAATGTTTACTCTTGTGTTCACAATGATGAACTTTTGACGATCCTGTCGAACATAATGTGGGCGAACGTGAGCCTATATTAAAGCAGTGTAAAAAAATCAAGTCAATTTTTCACCTGAACAAACACGGGAACGTCATTAGGGTACAAGTCAAAACATGGAACCGCATCAGACGCCACATTAGTCACTGATGCGTCACGTTTGGAAACGTCCTCCAACAATAAAACTTTGTCGTGTCTTCAACGACATGGCTTCCTCTGAAATGTTGGTGAAGTAGTCTCCCTTTATAACATGGAGTTATTCCCCCTTTCTGTCTCTATGTGTACAGATAGCATTTGGTAGCTTCAGTGTCATCAAGAAAACCTTGCTTGGCGGCATCACCGTGTCGCAAAACACAATGTTGTATGTTGAAGAGACAATAGATTTGTGGAAAAATGCTTAAATATTGCTTTAGTTATTGAACACAAAACAACCAATAAAGCGCCATCACGTGTCTGTATAAGTCGAGTAATGCATGGTGTCGCCGAGTTTTGCCGCGTATGCTTACCTTAGAACCAGTTTACCAATCAAGTGCAGACGTCCCTCATTAATGTAACGAAATGTCTTTGATAAACGCTTGTCTTAAAATACAATTGATGTCGTGTGTAAATATATTGCTAGTTTTATATTTCATGTGTTGATAAAGAAGAGTGGATAGATTGGGATAACGCATTTCAGTACAGTATTTCATTCAAATCACGGCCTGACTTGATGTGGGAGGAAAGTCCATAGTAACGCAGGTCTTAGACGTTTTTCCACTTTGGTCCTGACAAACCTAGAAACAGAATAAGGCTGATCCTGGGATTCGAACCCACGTTCAGTGATAAATTTTGTAGCAATATTTTCATAACCATAATTGCCATGTAGCTCACCACTTTGACTGAGATGGTGTTTCTACTGGATCAGAATATGCACATGTTTCAAATTGTTCTGGAAAGGAGACTAAATGTGTAACAGAGAAACATGCCGGAATTACAGATCATCCATCCTTCGTAAATAATGTTGAAACGTACACACGTCAGATAATTCGCAACTCCGTGTGATTATTCCCTGAGTATTTTGGGTGCAAGATCAGATTTCCAAAGATTTTATTGTTTTGACCAAGTTCTATAATGAGAGAACAAATCCAAAAATATTCGTTATTATCCTATTATTGTAGTGCATGACACAATCATTGCGATCTGAGAAGCGAACGAGATAATGCTGTGCGGAGCTAAAGGAATCTGTGTACACACCAGGAATGAGGCGGGTCGATCAATGATGAAGGGTGTGTTAAGAGCTACAGTAAACATGCTTCGAGGTGGTTAACAATATTTTAAATCTCGAAAGTAAACTGCCTGGCAAAGGAATGTATATCTATTATTAGTGGTTTAAAATGAAAACAAACAACAAATGGTTATTCGATACTGAGGTAATCAGTAAAGAAGTTATTATCATGATCAGTTTGTGTTGGTTCAAAGACACCAGACATTCAGCCTATTTTAATGGTCAAATCTAATTATAAATTGTATATTTGTTTTTGAATGGCAGTTCTTTAACAGATATTAACAAACATAAACACATAGGTATCAGAAATTAACAAAACAAAAACAATTAGGTATGCAGGTATACATCACAAAAAATGCAGATGTATTTTTTATCGGGATATCTTGTTTTACCTTGTCATTTATTAAAACTTTTAAAGTAATTTTTTTTCAGAAGATTATTGTTATCACCAAAGCGATCCACATCTAAAGAGCCCAACTTTGTTAATATATTTGAAAGATTCATTTTTAAAATACAAGCTTTATCCTTGATATATGATGATACGATAAAGTTAATGTGATTTACCATACAGTTGCTTTCAAGATGTAGATGTGGATGTATTCCTGTAACAACATTGTGGGTGATGAGGAAGTAAATGGTGGATTGATATAGTGTACCCACATGTGGTCTTCCGTGTGTAATATTGGTTATTTCAGAGTGAGTATGGTTTAACGCCGCTTTTAGCAATATACCAGCAATATTACGGCGGCGGACACCAGAAATGGGCTTCACACATTGTACCCATGTCGGGAATCGAACCCGGGTCTTCGGCGTGACGAGCGAACGCTTTAACCCCTAGGCTACCCGACCGCCCCTGTTCATTTCAGAAGATATATACTTCTCAAAGAATTTAAAGAACACCCGATGTTTTCATTTGACTATAGTTAATCTCCCATGTCGGATGGTCTTTAATCTCTTGTGAGTAGTATATAGTGTATTATGTGAAACATTTAAGGAAGAAACGTGTTGTTCCAACGAGTTATGTGCATGGCGCCGTTGCTGAGCATGTAACTTGATGGCCAGGTATTCACAAATGAAACTTCATAGGAGTGAGTATGGTTTTACGCCGCTTTTAGCAATATTCCAGCAATATCACGGCGGGGGGACACCAGAAACCACATTGCACCCACGTCGGGAATCGAACCCGGGTCTTCGGGGACGAGCGAACGCTTTAACCATTAGGCTATCCGAGCGCTCCGAAACTACACCGGAAATGTTCTGTCTATAAAATGGAAAGATGGTCTTGAAGGGGCTAAGTGACCAAAGTCCAGTAATCACTGGCCGTTGGTCATTTTATCAACTAACCTAATCGCCAAAATATCAGGCAAACGCACTGACCGTTGTCCGAACGAAACAATTACAGCAAAACATAATGAAAATACATTTTTTTTATTCACATTCAGAAAATGTTTCCTTTGAGTTTCATTTCACGAAAGGAAAATCGTTCATGATAAAAACTCTAGAGTTTCTCTAACATTGATTCAACCTACGTCTCTTCGCTCGGTTGGGGTACTGTAGAGTTTGGCACCTGGAAATTAACCATATCTACAAAAGAACTTTGTGATTGTGACTTATTCAGTGCAAGAAAATACTATGAAAGAAAAGATAACATATGCATATGCATAACGAATGGTTTATGAGCGATGTACTTTATAATATCGCGGTGTGAGTATCGTTTGTTCACTGAGCTTGAGACTAATATTACATACATCAAATGCACCCTCAGAATCATGTTCGTGTACACGTCTACTTCAGCCAATTCTTGGGATAGGCACTGCTCTTTCCTTTGAAAAGCGTCCAATCCTTGGAAGAGCTACCGCTCTCTCGCGATTCTGTAATTCCTTGAGTTTCTCGGAAAGTCTCGTGAACTGCGAGAGGACAGACCGACGGAAGCGACCTCCTCGGGGAGCTGGGCGCAGCCGGGGAACACCCTCATCTATTTCGAGGGGACTCGCTGAACGTCGCATAATTTTCTCGTCCTCTTCATCGCCAAGACTTTGTTCGTAAGCCGTCTGGTAGTCTAGGTCCTTGCCGTACCTTGGCACCGGGACTTGTCGACTGGACAAAGTCTTAGAGTCGTCCATTATGGAAGTCAGTAGGTATCGTATTTCTTCAGGTGTTAGTGCGCTGTCGCTGGATGGTGTTCTGCCCAGTCGAATCATAGGCAATCCTCTCTTACCCAACCTGAGCATCTGTAGACCTCTGCCCAGTCTGTACATGCTCCAGCCGTTTCGCCTCACTCTCGTATGACTAGTCTCAGCCTCACTTTCGTCATCACTTGCTGCGGCGTAGCAGCTTCCTGTAAGAAAACACAAGGATTCAGTAACTTTCCAAACTAAAATCTTCTAATTGATATACAAATTAAGATAACAATGATAAGCATGACTGTTGTATAACACTTGTAAAATGAACCTTTATTAAGTGCGGCAATATATGTAAAACCTATATTTAATACCCTATACACTTCAGGGCGATGGGGTAGTCTAGCGGTTAAAGCATTTGCTCGTCACGCCGAAGATCCGGGTTTCATTGCCCACATTGGTACAATGTGTGAGGCATATTTCTGGTGTCTCCCTGCGTGAGGGTGGCCCCGTCATATAAGGCGCCGCGATTCGCTGTGCAGAGTTGCGTCCCTTTGGCACGCCAGAAACCTATGATTGTGGGTTCGAATCCCGGTTCGCCCCGATTATGTTCCTAGGTTTGTCAGCACCATACCCGTGCCCGTGGGTTTCACCGAAGTGGTAAACGTCTGAGACCTGCATCACTTTGGGCTTTCCTCCCACATTAAGCTGACATGCCGCGACATAACTGGAATATTGTTAAAAGCGGCGTTAAACCCAACTCACTCACTCACTCTACCTTGGGTAAATATATGCTATAATGCTTAAACCTTATCGGCACCGGTGTTAAATACCAGCTAACCTCGTCTCATTTATATCGGGACTTGTACGCCATACATTGTGACGTCGTAAAGCCAGCATCGTTCAGATAGAACACAGCAGAAATTCTGCAATGTATTAGAGACAGATGCGGTGACAAGTTGAAGCTGGGTTATTCGAACTATTTCACGAAGGCCGGTAGATTATTATTACTATCACTATCATTATTATTATTATTATTATTATTATTAAAATAAAAAATGCAGCTAAGAGGTTTTGGGTGATCCTGGCACAGTCAGGCTGGTTAGGCTCATCATCAGCTCAGGGCCCTTGCCCCCTTTACACGCAACCCAGACAGCGAATGGGACTTCTCCCAGGAAGCGCTACCTAGTCAAACCCATTCAGAACTTTTCGGAGTATGTGAAGACTCCCTAAAACTGCAGCCTTCTGCATTACCCAGATTGTCAGAAGGGCTGTATTCCTGGTAGCAAACCAGAGGACTCTCCCAATGTCAGTCAACAGATTGGGAGGTACCAAACCTAAGGCACCGATAAAAATGGGGAGTCGGACAACTTGGTACTTAGGATGCAAGCGTGACATTTCGAAAGCGAGGTCCGCATATTTGCCATCTTTTTCCTCAATCTTGTCAAACACATTAGTGTCAAAGGGGACAGAAAATTCAAGATCAGGTTTATTGGCTGGAAATGGGCCTATTCCAAAGAATTTCGTATTTGATATTTCCCATGACGCCCTCTACATATTCCGGGTCGTACCATGGATGGACCACTGTGTCAAAACCACAAGAATTGCGAAGACGGTAATAAAATGTTCGAGCCAACCCATCATGTCGCTTAAGAGACTGTGTTTGTGCCAAAGCTGGGCATCCACTCATAATGTGTTGGACAGCCTCATTAAATTCATGAAATAATCTACATTTCATATTCACATTTTGATGCAAAATCACACATTGACGGTTTCAAGTGGGAAGTGACTGGTCCTGAGCAGCAAACAGAAAGCCTTCTGTTTCACTTTTCAGGCCAGACGACCTCATCCAAGCGAAGGACACCCCCCCCCCCCCCCCCCCCCCCAATCGTCATTTCATTCCACCTTTTTGCGTATGTTAAAGTCGCACAGACTCTCCAAACAGATTCATTAATTTATTATATAAAACATAAAATAGAGTGCAACATGCACGATTGATAGTTGTCATGAACGTTGACCCTCAGCAAAATGTGAGCAGCATTCTTGACGTCTAAAATTGAAGGTCAACGGTGAGAATAACCAGTGCCGATTATCCCCGAAACAGATTCCATTGGGCGTGAAAGGCAAAATAGCGGTGAAAACTATTTGAAGGATCGCTGAAAAACTATGAAGACAGCAGGTGTTCGCGAAAAGGGTAAGCATGTTCTGCCCCAATAAAACTAACTTTAAATCTTGTTCAAATACTTAATATTCCGCTCAACTTTGGGTTTATTTAAGTGATTTCTGCGTCAAAGCGGATTTGAAGGCGCGGTAACTAACTACACATATCTGTCAACTTAAACGAAAATTAATTGTACACCGTTTGCCTTAATGATTGTTACAACACAATCAAACAGTGGGAGGATTTGGCGTTCACAGAAAGTAAAGGAAATCGTAATTAAGACGTTACAATCAATGCTTTGTGTGATATCCGTTCAGCATGTCCAGTGATTCTGCGACAATGATTGATGGTTCAATATGTACACACTTTAACAGCCAACCTGTCGTCAAGTCTGGTGTTGACAGTGCCGTATCTGTAATTAACGACAAATCAGGCCAGACGACTGCATGTTGATAGAATTGATTTGCAGGGGCCACTTTGTGCTACCTGGTAACTCACAGACTGGACAATATCTCTTACACCATGTGCTGTAACTCCTACAGAGTACTTGATGCAGGTTTAATGAATTAACAATGCTCTTTGGGCGGAATGACTTTCGTTGTATTATGAGAATGGTGATAAATTCAGTATTGATGAGTGTTGCTGTGTTGCTAAATAGACGATTGTTAGCGATCCTTTGAAGCAAAGGAGCAAGGGAAATTGGTTTAAATTATTTTTTTCTGATTCGTAAGGAATTTTGATTAAAGTAAATTGTATGATGATTACAAATTTCTTTTGCATATTGATATCACTTTTTAAAAACGTGACTTAAATTGAAATTTTCTGAAATTGTTCAGAGCGTTGTGGGCGCGGTGAGATAGTCCAGTGGTTTAAGCGCTCGCTGGTCGTTTCGTAGGTGTAGGTTCGATTTATGGGTTAAATAATGTGTTGAGCCGACTCCTGGTGTCCTGCGACGGGATATTGGACCTTGGACGGGACTTTGGGCAAAGGGCGATCACGGGATTCTGGTGTGCCAAAGGGACGCTATTCTGCACTGCTAATTTTGGCGCCTCAAATGATGGGATCACCTATGCCCTTAAAAAAACAGACTAAACTAAAATGGTGAGGCACAATATGTTAATACGTTTATCATGTTTATTTTGGTGTACTGCTTTAGACCAGGGTTGCCTATGTAAAATGTACTTTTATCCCATATAACACCCTCGACATAACGCGGCAGAGATCATGCAGTAAGAAAGAACCACCTTAAGTGGATAGAAAAAAACATCCTTAAATGTCTCGCATCTCCCAAACCATCTTTTACATTCCAATTTAGGAGTATTTATTTGTCTGTGGGAGTTTCCTGCAAATTTAGCGTATCAGCATTACTTAAGGGCGAATTAGCGAGTGTATTGTTGCCAAGTTGAGCGAGGCTAGCCTTCCTAATACTGTTGGGAAAACTAGCCGTATTTCAGCGGATATTGGACACAGGTAATTGGCCTGGTTAAGACCACCGTTAAAATGGTGATCATTTGGTGAGATTTATCGTCATGTATTTGCCATCATTTAGAGCGTTCTCGACATATGCAGCACGCGGCAAAGCCTCATATTTAAAGGTCAAATATTGTTTATCATTTTATCATTATTAAAAGATATTTTTTCTCATTACTGTCGGATTGACGTCAACGCTGTCTTTTTTGTCTGATTAGGTCAATAATTTGTTATTTACGTAGTTTCGGTTTTTGAAATATTGATTATCTCTGTTATGCAGTCATTATGATTCATAAAGATAATTGCATGTGATGTGAATTATGACAAGGATGTCAAGTAATGAAATACTAAAGAGCTAAGACAAAGTAAATGCTGTTTTAGTTCCGAGAAACACAATCTTGAATAAACTGCTTTTATTTATTTTGTTGATGCTAAAAATAGTATGCAAGGAACTATATTTGATGCGTACCTGGCATAATCGTGATTGGAAAATGAACCCTTAACTATGACACTTAAATTTAATGTGGGTATTTTACGTTTAATCCAACATCATGCAACCGTATTGCAGTCGCAACTATCTGGCATCTTCCCGAGGCAAAGGAGTTAACTGACTATAAAAGTCCAGTTTCCACCCTTGCCGAACGAGGCTGGAATTGTGGAGTAATATTTTGGCTGGACTAACGTGTCTATGCATAGTCCAATCAAAATCGCCTAACAAAATCGACATCCAATTCGTAAACTGCCGTGCACATTTCGGTCGCTTGCAGGATTTGCAAAGCATGTGTACCGCCAGGTCGGCCTCAACAGATACTTTCCAATTTTTAATTATTTTTTTAGTCAAGGTGCTCACGTGCTTTGATGCACTTCGCAAGTGAGACCCGTTTTATGACAATATAGATTTTGAATATCGATAAGGTCGTCTTAACTGGGCTTCGCCATTTTGTTTGAAGCAAATGCAAGTGATATGAGTGGTGGAACCTGATTGGTCAATAGGGAGGACAAAGAAGGGACATAACCCGTGAAAGCCACTGGTGGCGCTACGATCGAATCCAGAAATTCTTGCCTAGTTTGGTAAGAGAGGAAACTGGGCATTAACAGTAAGTTAACACCCTTGCCTCAGGAGGATTTTCTCTGGCAGCATGCAATAATTATTACAAAATAGCCACTTGCATGTAGATAGCAGCTGGGGCAAATTTGTTTTTAGAACAAATACCAACAACGAAGCTTGTTGCTTCTTAATACACATAATGATGTTTATAGAATCAGTGAATCCTGCGTTTTTGCAATGTTATTTAAAACTCTTATCTATGTATACATTGTCATGTTTAAAATTACTTAAATATTTAAATGATTGCAGTGACATCGTGCTTGAAGCGGACACAGAAGGTCTCGTGTGAGAACAGGAAGCGCCGCTGATACGAGTGCAGCTCATGGATAACACCGAATCTATTCCTGGATGCCGTTTACAACAGATATTAATAGACTGTGCCGAGTCAGATATGCTTTCTATCAAAGCTGTGACCATCCTTTGATTCAGTTTTCTTCTTTTTTTCGAACCCAGGTATATTATTGTACCAGTTTAGTCAAGTAGCTGAAAACAGTTGTCTGCCAACTTGGCTCCTTCTAGCAGTTTGAATAAATTGTGTTTTAAAATATGTCCTTAGAATCACAAGCGCCAGCAGAGGTCCATGTGGGGCAACATAAGTTGTTCGGTAAGTAGCACAAAATGGAGTGTAACCTACAGTGTACAGATTGTTGTCATCGTTGTTTACAATATAGCACATGGAGTGCCACAGACGGCAATGTGAAGTTGACATATGGGTTTCATATAAAATGCAACTTTGTAGTAGAACGAACTTGTTCAGAATCGGAAACGGAATAATCAAACGCAGATTATTATAACATTATAGGGTTGGAGTTATGACGTTATGAAAGTGAACTTTATTTCGCAAGAAGGTGTCTTTCACCTCTATCCAGGTTTCATAAGTGTAGGAGTTATAGAATATAAATGTGTCTAGTATCTGATTCGATTATATCAGACATGTAAAAAACTATGCTGCTCTTCAAAAATATTTTTTTCTTCCGACATTTCCCGCTATTGGCCGCTCTAGCGTTAATTAACTCCGATGTCTCGCTGATACATCTGACGAATTCAAATAATTAAATTAACATATCAGAGGAAATTGTCCAATTGTCCAAGAAAAAATGCTATTGTATGAGCCACATCCTCGTTATAACGAAGCTAAGGGGGCATATGCAATCCATTCGCGATATCTGGAATGTTAATAGATGCGCACATGAGCGTTAAGAGCCTGAATTGGATCTCATATAGCTGCAACCACGGGGATTCCAGGCAGTATAGGTGTCCAGTTCCGAATATTTGTCGTAAAAAAAGACTGATATGAGTGAGTTCGGTTTTATGCCGCTTTAGCAATATCCCGGCGGGGGACACCAGAAATGAACTTCACACAACACATCAATGTGGAGAATCGAACCCGGCTTTTCGGGCATGACAAACGAACGCTTTAGTCACCTGGCGTGACCTGGCTGAATGTGTGTCATCATAATCTGACGGCATCGACAGATAGTCATGCTATCAATCACTGGTTCATTGATGCACTTTGACCGACTGCACGTGTGGCCGGAGAAAGGTGTTTCGCAGTTCCGCCATGATTCTGTAAGCAACTGCCAAATCTGGTATAAACCGTTACTAGTTTGTTGTTGACTGTGTTTGTTGCGAAAGGAAAAGGCTGGAATGATTATATTGTTGGCTGTGGCAACAACGTCAAGTCCGTGCTGCATCCTAATCATAACATAACAGAACACGGGCTGTCGCAACGGTGTGAAGAGATTTCATACAGTTTACTTTGATAATGACATCACTAGCACGGTAGTAGGATAATATTAGCAGGCACATTAGTTAAAGAATTTCAGTCACGTTTTTATCTAAAGATTTATCAACGCAGTGACACCCTAAGATTAGATAGCTGCAAAATTATTGACTTACAAAACATGCAAAATTGATTCAAAATATATTTTTTTCTGATGTCGGTTAAACCTCCATGATTCTTTTTTTACCTTTCTTCAAATTTCTTTACATGTGCCATACATTGTTATTCCTTGGCAGGTAACAAATCAATGTGACAAGCCTATAAATATACGAACAAGGGGAAGACAGACTAGTGATTGATACCATGAGCAACGCTGTATGGGTACGAGGACTCGCAATCAACCAAGTCACTGACCTTCAAATTTAGTTACGACAGAAGAAGAGTGCCGTAGACCTATTCACCCGTGAAGATCCGGGTTACAAAAGGTTTTTAGCAACTCATGCTTGCCGTAAGAGGCGACAAACGGGATCGGGTGGTCAGGCTCGCTGACTTGGTTGATGTATGTCATCGTATCCCATTGCGTAGATCGATGTCCATGGCGTCCAGACTCGATTGTTTACAGACCGCCGTCATATAGCTGGAATATTGCTGAGCGCGGCGTTAAACAGGTGAGGTGAGGTGAAACGGAGTTTAACGTCGCGTCCAAGATTATTGCACTTATATAGCGACGTGCATGCACGTGTGTGTGTGGCTGCTTCTACTAGTCCGGACTGATGCCGATTTATAGTGCTAGCCCACTGAGATACCATGCCGCAGTTTAACATGAATACCCCACTCAGACACAGTATACTGAGTCCGAGCCGACCTGTCCTTGTTTTAGCCCCTTAATGCCGAGCGCCAGACAGGGTAACAACAAGTACCATCTTTTAACGTCTTTTGGTATGTCGCGGCCGGGGATCGAACCTCGGACCTTCCGCTCTCCGGGCGGTCGCTCTACCACTAGACCACGGAGGCAGTGCGGCGTTAAACAACAAACAAATCATACTCGGGTTTCCTGGGGACACATGTGATAGAAAAGACTCGGGCCTTTTACGGCTCACTGGAAATGTAACGTTAAACCTTTGAGATACTGGTAAGAGAATTATCTGACAACAGCCTTTTTGATTTCTTACACCTGGACTTCTGTCATTATCAAATACATAAGAATGACCTAAATGAGTGAAAAAGTCCGATTTCTCCAACTTCAAGGGAACCTTTAACTATGATCCAAGATAAGTTTGCACCATGGGTTTGCACTGCCGTTGTCTACATCTCTTTATAAAATTAGCTTGGGTCAAAGATTCATGTTAAAATATTTTTTAAGAATACTAAAAAGCCGTCTAAATTTGTCTTTTTAAGACATTCTAGCCTTACATGTGCATTCACTGGTGTTATCAATCCAAAACATGCATGTTCTAATTCATATGTTCATATTTAATAACTTTTATATGGGGCCGTCTCTGTGGTCTTGAGGTAGAGCGTCCGCCCGGAGAGCGGAAGGTCCGGGTTCGATCCCCGGCCGCGTCATACCATAAGACGTTATAAGATGGCACTTGTCCTTACCCTGCCTGGCGCTCGGCATTAAAGGTCAAACTGCGGCATGGCATCTCAGTGGGCTGGCTCTATAAAATCGGCATTAATCCGGGCAAGTACAAGCAGCCACACACAGACGTGTGCATAAATGGAATATTCTTGAACTCGACGTTTAACGCCATGACAGATTAACCATAGTGATATGACAAACTTTAGTGTACTTTAACTCGTTACATGTAGTGTACATGTCCAACTGTATTCATTGATCCTTAAGCAATTGAAACTAGTTTCAGCAATTCCATTAAGTTAAACCTTTGTTCGTGTGGCTAAAGTCGATTAAATGATCAATGCTTCAGACAGTTCAATATTGAACGTAAGGGAATTAAGATTGGGTGCATAACCTTCTAATGTTTGAACATACGCATTTCAACGACTGATTATTGCGGTATGACGTCACGTTCCTCCATTGGTAACACAACGAGATGACGTCATCTGTGGTCCAAAACGTCACAAACTAATATTTGTAGGATTACACTTTAAATGCATACCCTTAATGTTCAATGACGTCACGTATCATTGTTGACGTCATGTTGACCCTCTTAAATTCTCGGTGCGAGTTTCAATACAAATAACACTATTTCTTCACTACAGTTAAATATAAAGTGTGAATATTGATAATTAAAATAAGAAGCAAAAGAAACCTTTTAGTTGATTTTATCGCATATTTTATTTTCAATTGAAATATATTCACCTACTGAACTGTACTGGCGATTACTCATCACGCAAATAATTTTTCTACATGGTTGTATTTTTATTAGATGTACTTTGATTTGAAACTTTTAAATTAAAAAAATAAACATTTCGCTTAATACACAGTAGATTGGAATCGTATTTGTAAAAATCAATACATTTCCTTTTTTCACGAATTTACACAATTTCAAACATGGTAGGGTCATGTGGATACAAATACATTTCTGACTCGAGTCTTCATTGAACCAGTTTATTTCTACACCAAATTAAGTTCTTTCAATTTTGCTCACATAAAAAGCAAACTCGGTATATTTACTTTTTCTCCTCAGCTTTTATCCGTATATTCTGATATTTATGATAATTGTGTCACGTATTTACCTTTCTCTCGCATGGGAAATTCCAACTCCGACGCTCTTTCCGTAAATAATCAACACGCTTCACAATAATCCTCTTATATATAGCATATCGGAGAGGAAACAAATGAAATATTCTGATGATGTGCCAGATGACGTCATCACCATATGGAGTATTTCACATAGAGGCTTATTTTCGTCCACAACAGGAATGGAATGATTTTTTCTTGCTGTTAGTATGTATTCATAAATCCCCCACATATTTCGATAAATGATAACAAACATATCTAGAGAGACAAAAATACGTCTATCTAGAGAGACAAAAATATCATAAATAGATCTAACAATATTTTTTCACTTACATCTTGCTACGAAGATTTCAGAGAGCGCGTTGCGAGCTCAAAAACTGTTTGATCAGGGTTGCACCATTCAAGTATTTAGTACAGCTTCAAAGAGTTTTATGGTAGACATGCGGAGGACATTTCAAATTTGACGCGTCAGGGACAAACATAATGTCAAATGCAATTCCCTATTTTGACTTGTACCATATGGTCCCGTGTTTTTCAGGTGAACGATGTCGGGTGATGCCACCGGTGAGGCAGGACACGCTCACCTTTTCGCAAGCACCTGTTGTCATCACTATTTGATAGTGATTCATTAACACATGGATATGATAAACCAGCATTTAGCAGAGATTTCTAATAATTATGAAAATATCATCTTTCGAAAATAGTTTTATTCATATTCTATTCTCGCTTCAAACGTCTAAGTGGCGTTGTTATTCACTTATCCTAAATACCACTGGTCTATCCACGACCTAAAAAAGTAATAAGTATTTTAAGAATAATCACGTGGGACTCATGATCTGATAAACACAATCAGCTGTCAGTGACACCTCCTGTCGAGGTGCCAACGACCACAGATTGCTTTATGCTTAATCAAATATACAATCTATACGAATAAACAATCTAACCAACCTTGATGCGTGTTTAACGATTTTTCTCAAACTCAAATCTGATAACGTTCGGTTCTACGCATATTTAACGGCGAAAACGTCATGGATGCTTTTGATGACGCGATATATGTGCCGGCGTTCGTATTCATTGATCTGGTTCATCTTAGTCAGTAATTCAGAATGACACGTGGACCGGCCTGGCGTCGCCTGTTGTATGTGTAGACATAGCAGTCATACCGAACTGCAGACAAGGACAGCATTATTTAATTCTAAGGAAGCCTTTCAAACTTGAGAAAACGTAATTAGTTCAGAGCATGATACCGGAATTCTGACGTGTGTTAAGCTCCATATTACATTTGAGAAATGAAATTGAATATTTATATATTTAAACATATCAATTACGTCGACGCAAATCAGCATAAGCATTTCAATCACTTTCTCGAAGGAAAAACAACAGTTCGCTGAGGCTTCGTCGATGAATGATTGATGTTCGATTATGTAAATAAAATACCATATGAAAACAGCTGATTACATAATACTGATGGTTTTTAACCATTAAATATATATGGTAAGGGTATTTTTTTTAAACAAAACATGTACTAGTGTTAAATACTATAGTACAGGGATGTAGCGAATGGAATTTATTATTATTACAACTGATTTTAATTTCAGAATTATTGACATTAGTAAATTATATTTGTTCAACTTGTCGGCCGCATTAAGTTACTGTTACAAACAGTGAAACAAAGTTTGATAGGTGTTGTCGTTTCAACTGAAAATAACCTGCATCACTTCGGGCTTTCCTCCCACATTAAGCTGACACGCCGTGATATAACTGGAATATTGTTAAAAGCGGCGTTAAACCCAACTCACTCACTCACTCAACTGAAAATATGCAGCATGCTAACATATACTGAACGTTAATATGGTAATATACATAATTGTAGAGTTCATGAACTATATTTTTAGGAATAACTACGTGATTCCATGCCCTCCAAGTGTTTAAGGCCGAAAAATATAATCCATAAAGCAACAAGTCTATAAAAAACGGGTATAAAGTTTTGAAACAATAGTTTTAACTGATATGAAGTTACTGTTGTTGAAATTCCTGGTGTCATCACTCATTTTCAGTAATCCTTTTATGTCATTTTCACCGCTATTTGGCCTTTCACGCCCAATGGAATTTATTGCGTCGGATAATCGAGACTGGTTATTCTCTGGCGTTGACGTTTGATCTTTACAGAACATAGGGAAATCAAATCAGAGCAGCTGCTAAACATTTTAGAAATTATTGTTGATGTAATTTTGATAAGTCAGCATCACGTTAGTATATCGCCATGTTGCCTGATTAAAAGAAGTACAAGAAGATATGTACAGTAAACTACGGTTATAACGAACACAAACTACTAATTTTAGTTCGTTATAACCGTAGTTCGTTATAAGCATATATACATCATAACTACAGCAAATAGACGGGACCAAAAAAGTAAGTTCTTTATATCCGTCAGTTCGTTATAAGCGTGTTCGTTACAACCGTAGTTTACTGTATGTTAATAAACTGAACACGGGCTCACTGTATACACGTTGGAACCTGTGTTCCTTGATTCTCGGACATACGCAAGCAGGTATACATTACTCCTTCTATATGGTTATAAATAATACAAATACTAATACCCGGCGGATTATGCATGTTTTTTAGTAAATATTTATCTGCAAGCTCAAACTATCAAAAAAAGAAGAAGAATTATTATCGATTCCCCATGATGAATAGCACATGAAAATAAACGTTGATATCTGTAGGACAGCATGGACTAGTTTGTTTTATTTTTGTCGAGTTAATTCCTGATCAATATATCTGCGTTTTAGCTAGGCAACAACTTTCAAATCACGATTTAAGGAAACTTTGATCTGGTAATCACGAACACATATAATTTTGGATTGCTTTAGTACGAAAACATTTTAAACCTTATTCCACAAATCTCTATATCGCAATTATTTATTCTTTCATATCGGTTTCTGTGGGTTGGTATATTGTAAAAATATATGTAATAATCAATTTGTCGCTCAACGTTGTCTCTCAACACCTTACACACGGAGTGAATGATGTAAATGTGACAATATGATCATCAATATATGTTGTAAGCAATCTGGGAAATATACGGATTCTGCGTACAAGCTTCTTTTAAAAAGTGGCAAAAACTAATATTTGTTAGATAATATACATAAACATAAAGTACACCAAATATGTACATTAATATGCTTACGATTTAGAAATAAAACAAGGCTTGAAGTATATATTAAGAATACGGGACAACCTCTTCACATGTTTAACTTTCCGCTTCTATGTTTAACAAATAATTTTTCGGGTCGTATGATATTCGATAAAGAAGGATTCACACAAGCAAAACACATATAAGAAAGAAACTGGATAAGGTTCCTCGTGCTATCATCCAAACAAAACAGAAGCCAGTTGCTACAAGGAGTATTACTTACCTGTATATACGATTACTAATAGTCCAAGCCAACACAGATGGTAGAGTTGCATCATTGTGAGGTCCACACAGTCCTGCTTGCCTTCCTCGCTACAACCGCGCTCAAAATGGACGAACCTTGAACACAAGCACTTTTAAATGTTCATCCAACTATCGCCCGAACCGCCGCCAAAACTTAGCCCCGCTACGATGTTTTGAATATTAATTCGCCTGCGTAGATTCCACGCACCCGGGAGACGGCTCTTGTTTTCTGCCCACGCGACGGAGCATTGGCGAAAACAGCAGTGGTTCTACGATGGCTATTATTTATCATTCGTTAAGCGAATAGTCTTTCTGGCCCAGCCCAAAGCACCGCTCTCAACGGGTGGAGATCTTGCCTCCTGCGGGCGGGGGATTAAGCTCACCAATCAATGATTAACCATTCACTTGGTGCACACAGAGAGGTTTGATGTTGGACGGTCTATCAGTCTTCCCGTTTTTTACTTTAGGGTATGTCCCGAGAGAAGTACCTAGATGAATGGTTTAACTCCTGACGTAACGCATGTCTTTTTTTGATCCTGACGATTACGTTAAGTGATTTGTTTTAGTTCTAGAAGACGCACTCTTCACGTTTTCATGGCCAGCGAGGTATCCTACATCACAGATTCAAACGGAGGGAATACGTGGATGCTATTTTGGCATGGAATAAATGGTATTTTTTGCTCCAATTGACAAAACTGAGAGAGGTAATATCATGTCATCTTTTGCAGATATGATCTAGTATCAATTGATTTCTTCATCATTGGATGGTAATATCAACGATCATTAATGGTTCGGTCATTATTATAAAATCGATTTTGAAGTTGCGCAGGTGCAAATATATATGTCGATTATTTTAAAATCCCGAAACGCATTCTTTCCACTCTGCCTGCTGACAAATGTATCTAAACTCATTGACGATCACTCAACCATAAGAACTTACTTAATCACTGACTTACAAAGCCATACCATCAAACAAGGTAATTGACTCTTTGCAAACGAAATCTTTTTTTCTATTTTGGATATTTATCCTGACGGGGTCGGTAAGGTTTGGCTCCATCAAGTCTTCCGGTTTGACTGACAGTTCGCTGGGGGCGCGGACAAAACATGTTATTGGCAAGAATTATTTTATCTCACTGACAAAATCACTGACAAAACGTCGTCTGCATATGTCCTGGTTAGGGGGCGGTTTGGTCAGCAGGGTGTAATGCGAGGGGGTGGGGTGTTTATGGATACAGAGGGGGTGTATTTTGACTCGGGTATGCATTCCATGTAGCACCCAGTTTATGTCATTTTTTAATACATTTTGTATACATTTTGTATACATTTTGTGTTATTTCGGCAACACTGAACTGTTTCTGCTTCATCTGACAGACTATTTATTACCATCCCAAGATGATTCATGAACACATCAGAGCTATAGTTAACCACTGCTGAATCCTATTGCAAATGTGTGTATGTTGTAAGGGATGGGGGGGGGGGGGGGGGGGTTGCAGGGGGTCCGGATCCCCCACCTATTAGAAACCAAATGATGTGTGTTGTTGGCATTAACATTGCATGAGTTCTGATTTTGACATTTTCGACCCCATCCTTTTAATTATACTGGATCCGCCATTGAAATAGCTCACTGGTTCCTTTGACACGTGTAGAACTGATAGAACTGATATTAAAACTGATAGAACTGATATCGAAACTGATAGAACTGATATTAAAACTGATAGAACTGATATTAAAACTTATAGAATTGATATTGCCAGTCAAGCATTTGTATTGCTTAGAATTGTAACGCATTATCTTGAAATAGTTATATTTTACTGTTGACAACTGTTTAAACCTGAATACATACTTTAGCCACGATACGGTCTTGTACAATGATAGGTCGTCATTTACGTGACATCCCGATTCGCCTACTGCAGGATGTTAAGTTCACAGGACCATGCGATGTACGTGAGTTTCATGCTTAAACCACTATGGTGTCACACTATTGTTCTTGTAGTTGATCCTGGGCTAGGAATCTCCTGGCCATTCTGAACGCGCGTTTTAAACAGGTAAACAACAGGTAAACCATAGGTTTACTCCAAATGAAAGAGAAATTATACATCAACCATAACATGGAGAAATCACTCGAATCTCATGATTCTGAAAGTATACAGATACAACGAGTGATTTCTCTATTACGTAATAGTGGTTACAGGAACCGTCATGGAAATTCAACAGAGAGGGGGTGTCTGAGTTTTTTGTCTGATGAACAAGTCGACACTTAGATCTCACTTGGATCACACGTGTCGCATTTAGTGTGTGGTCCCAAAGTTGCAAAGGTAGAAATACACAAAGTCTAATACTCGTTTTAGAGTTCTCTTTTCAGCGTGTCGTTCGTCACTTGTATGTTATTTTACGCCGCTGTCAGTAATATTGCTGCGTCAATCTGATGGGTGATAGCAAGATCACCGCCCCAATCTGTTGGGTTACCATAACACACTACCTCCCACGTATCAGAGCCTAGCCAGCCGAGCTCCATTAGTAGAGTACTCAAAAGAGGAACACCCGATTTTGTTCACATGACTTGAGTTAATCTGTCATTGCTGGTGGTTATTGAAACACACAGCCTTCCAGTTGTGGGTGTTCTTTAACTTGTTTTTAGCAATATAATCCGAAATCCCCATACGGATGATGCAAAGGAATGCAGGTTCGTGCACATGTAACACGTATGAAGTGAGATGAGGTGAGGTGAAATGGGGTTTAACGTCGCGTCCAAGATTATTGCACTTATATAGCGACGTGCATGTACGTGTGTGTGTTTGTGTGGCTGCTTGTACTAGTCCGGACTGATGCCGATTTATAGTGCTAGCACACTGAGATACCATGTTGTAGTTTAACATGAATATCCCACTCAAACACAGCATACTGAGTCCGAGCCGACCAGTCCTTGTTTTAGCCCCTTAATGCCAAGCGCCAGACAGGGTAACAACAAGTACCATCTTATAACTACTTTTGGTATGACGCGGCCGGGGATCGAACCCCGGACCTTCCGCGCTCCGGACGGACTCTCTACCACTAGACCACGGAGGCGGTCGTAAAACGTATGAACACGCGTACATTTTCAATTACATTCTTGGGTGGCTGACCGTCAACAGGCGGTGGGATTGTGCTGTGTCTGACATCGTGTCGAAAATTACTTCAATTATTTGTCTTGGTGAGGTGAGGTGAAATTGGGTTTAACGTCGAGTCCAAATGTGTGTGTGTGTGTGTGTGTGTGTGTGTGTGTGTGTGGCTGCTTGTACTAGTCCGGACTGATGCCGATTTATAGTGCTAGCACACTGAGATACCATGTTGCAGTTTAACATGAATACCCCACTCAAACACATTACTGACTCCGAGCCGACCAGTCCTTGTTTTGGCACCTTAAAGCCGAGCGCCAGACAGGGTAACAATATGTACCATCTTTAACGTCTGTTGGTATGATGCGGCCGGGGATCGAAACCCGGGCCTTCCGCTCTCCGGGCGGGCGCTCTACCACTAGACCACGGAGGCGGTCCCTATTTGTCTTGGCATGGTTTACTGATGTGAGACGAAAGACAAAATTTTCTAAAACGCCAGTAATTGAGCTAGTCTTTGCGTTTATCACTGTTAGTAATCCTACGAGAACGGATATTGTGATGACTTACAGGGTTATAATCGGCATGAACCCTGGGTAAAGGGAGCAACTCTGCACGGTGAATTGTGGTTCCATAGACCTCTAGACAACCCGTGCCTCCTTGTTTTTGGTTATTTCCTAGCGAAGCATTAGGCCAACATATATACCTGATGTCTGTATCGCGGAAACGAAGTTAATCGGACTATTCTGAATGTAACTTATATAGGCTTAGCCATTATAGTTGCGGACATTGTATACACTCTGCCGGGTTTTAGTTTTAAGGCATCTAAACCCAACAGGGAGTACCAACGAAGGACAATGTCTGCTCTGTGTAGGTTTTCTTTCGTTAAAATACAAACTTTCTAATCGACGTGGTAGAGAAATGAAGCAGTATCGTTTTAGAAGGGCGACATCTGATTGGCTCAAGGAAGCACACATCCTTCAGTTTGATTGGGGAGTCAAAGTTCGCGACCTTTGGAGGGTGTCCTGAGATTTTCACGCAGAGAGGTATCGTGTAGGAGTACAATATTTGATTTGAATGAGATTGATCGTTTTTCAGATATGATGCTCCTGCGGACAGGTGAGATTAAAAACAGCCATGTTCTTCGGACGGCTGCCAGAAAGAAAGGACCGGACAAATATCAACGTGTGACTTATGTGTCGTGAAATGTGAGGGGTGAGGAGAGTGTGCGATGTAATAAATATAAGTTAAGTAGACCATAGCAAGACAAAGTTGGATTTGACTCCTTTGACACCGAGCCAGTGTGATGTTGGAAATGAGCGAGTGGGTATGGGTTTTACGCAGCTCTTCTTAATGAGCTGCAGGGGAGACCAGAAATGGGCTTCATAAATTGTACCCATGTAGAAAATCGAACCGGCGTGACGATCGAACGCTTTAACAGCCAGGCTACTCCACCGCCCTGTGATGGTGGGAGAAAGCCTGATATGACGTAAGTAGTAGACGTTTAACGCTGACTAGCATAGGTATGGTGTTGACAAACTTAGAATGGTGTTCAGATCGAGTCTGAGATTCGAACGCACAGGCAGTGGTTTCTGGCACGGAATCTCTGTCATACGAATCATGGCGGTTGTAAGATTTGAGGTAGTAAGATAAGGAATAGTGAGAGAGTGAGATGAGTAAGTTGGTTGCATCATCGCATCGGCAATATTTTAGCCATACACTGGTCACATGCACAGTATACAGAGATGTCCGATAGGGAGATGCGGGGAAGTGAGATGATAGATAAACACACGATAGTGAGTGGTCAGATAGTGAGATGTGAGATAACGATGTACCATATACCAGTATGTATATGTCAGAAAGTGAGATGTGAGATAACGATGTACCATATACCAGTATGTATATGTCAGATAGGGAGATGTGAGATAACGATGTACCATATGCTAGTATGTATAAGTCAGATAGGGAGATGTGAGATAACGGTGTACCATATACTAGTATGTATATGTCAGATAGGGAGATGTGAGATAACGATGTACCATATACCAGTATGTATATGTCAGATAGGGAGATGTGAGATAACGGTGTACCATATACTAGTATGTATATGTCAGATAGGGAGATGTGAGATAACGATGTACCATATACCAGTATGTATATGTCAGATAGGGAGATGTGAGATAACGATGTACCATATACCAGTATGTATATGTCAGATAGGGAGATGTGAGATAACGATGTACCATATACTAGTATGTATATGTCAGATAGGGAGATGTGAGATAACGATGTACCATATACCAGTATGTATATGTCAGATAGTGAGATGTGAGATAACGAGGTACCATATACCAGTATGTATATGTCAGATAGGGAGATGTGAGATAACGATGTACCATATACCAGTATGTATATGTCAGATAGTGAGATGTGAGATAACGATGTACCATATACCAGTATGTATATATATGTCAGATAGGGAGATGTGAGATAACGATGTACCATATACCAGTATGTATATGTCAGATAGGGAGATGTGAGATAACGATGTACCATATACTAGTATATATATGTCAGATAGGGAGATGTGAGATAACGATGTACCATATACTAGTATGTATATGTCAGATAGGGAGATGTGAGATAACGATGTACCATATACTAGTATGTATATGTCAGATAGGGAGATGTGAGATAACGATGTACCATATACTAGTATGTATATGTCAGATAGGGAGATGTGAGATAACGATGCACCATATACTAGTATGTATATGTCAGATAGGGAGATTAGAGTTAAAGAGTTGAAATATATCAGTTATGACATTTGAGATAAGGAGATGTCAAGAAGGGAAAACGTCAGATAGTGAGATGTCACATAGTAAGAGGTCAGATAGTGAGGTGTCAGATAGTGAGGTGTCATACAGTGAAGTGTCAAATTGTGAGGTTTCGGAAAGTAAGGTGTCAGATAGTGAGGTATCAGATAGTGAGGTGTGAAATAGTGAGGTGTCAGATAGTGATGTGTCAGATAATGAGAAATCAGAGAGGCCGAAGTCTAATAGTGAGGTGTCAGATAGTGAGACATCAGAAAGTGAGATATCAGATAGTGTGAAGTCTATTAGTGAGGTGTCAGATCGTGAGGTGTCAAATAATGAGGTGTCAGATAGTGAGTTGTCAGATAGTAAGACTTCAGATAGTGAGAAGTCAGAGAGTGTGAAGTCTATTAGTGAGGTGTCAGATCGTGAGGTGTCAAATAATGAGGTGTCAGATAGTGAGTTGTCAGATAGTGAGACTTCAGATAGTGAGAAGTCAGAGAGTGTGAAGTCTATTAGTGAGGTGTCAGATCGTGAGGTGTCAAATAATGAGGTGTCAGATAGTGAGTTGTCAGATAGTGAGATGTCAGATAGTGAGATGTCAAATAGTGATTTGTCAGATAGTGAGTTGTCAGATAGTGATGTGTCCAAATAGTAAGGTGTCAGATAGTGAGTTGTCAGATAGTGAGATGTCAAAGAGTGATTTATCAGATAGTGAGATGTCAAATAGTGATGTGTTGCAAAGGAAAGGTGTCAGATAATTAGGTGTCAGATAGTGAGTTGTCAGATAGTGAGACTTCAGATAGTGAGAAGTCAGAGAGTGTGAAGTCTATTAGTGAGGTGTCAGATCGTGAGGTGTCAAATAATGGGGTGTCAAATAGTGAGTTGTCAGATAGTGAAATGTCAGATAGTGAGATGTCAAATAGTGATTTGTCAGATAGTGAGATGTCAAATAGCGATGTGTTGCAAAGGAAAGGTGTCAGATAATTAGGTGTCAGATAGTGAGTTGTGAGATAGTGAGATGTCAGATAGCGACATTACAGACGTCAAATAGTGAGGTGTCAGATAGTGTGATGTCACATAGTGAGACATCAGATAGAGAGATGTCAGATAGTGAGGTGTCAGTGAGGTGTCATATAATGAGGTGTCAGATAGTGAGGTATCAGATAGTCCGATGTGAGTTAATGAGAGATCAGATAGTGAGACATCAGATAGTAAGGTGTCAAATAGTGAGGTGTCAAATAGTTAGGTGTCAGATAGTGAGTTGTCACATAGTGAGATGTCAGATAGTGAGATGTCAAATTATGAGGTGTCAGATAGTGAGTTTTGAGATAGTGATGTTTAAATAGTGAGGTGTCAGATAGTGAGGTGTCAGATAGTGAGATGTTAGATAGTGAGGTGTCAAATAGTGAGATGTCAGATAGTGAGGTGTCATATTGTGGCGGTAAGACGGCAGATAGTGAGGTGTCAGATAGTGAAAGTTAGACGGCACATAGTGAGGTGTCAGGTTGTGAAAAGAAAGAACGACAGACAGTGAGAATTCAGATTATAAAGAAGCCAGATGAGAGATATGTGAATGAACGACACAGGGATGCATTTCATCAATTGTCTTCTCCACCACCAACCCTCAGGAAATCAGTCCATTAAAGCATCAACTCCAAACGTCTATTTCGATAGTGAGGAGCTTATTATCTCCATGACTCACTCGGGAACACGTAGACTATCAGAATACACCCTTAACCTAAGTCGACCCTTCCCAATTTGTGAGACTTTATTTAGATTTGGTTGCGAGTCGCTGGTCTGCCGGAGCTATTTTCTACAAGCAATATGCTCCAACTTAATGCATCAGTTACGGTTTCATGTCGACACAGACATTTCTTCCACTGCCACACGAGTCGCAATCAATCATAACAGTGGCCCCACTTAGCGGTTAAGTGAATCCAGATTTCTTATCTTTCCTCAGCAGAATTTTATATATAGACTGAAGATTGAAGTAAAGAAATATGCTTTCAGAGCGCCTGTCTCCGAGATGCCAATACCACAGGCTAAGTTTAATGATTCTGTTTATTACGATTAGTGAATGATTTGGGTTTAACGCCGCTTTAAACAGTATGTCTGTTACAGTAAACTACGGTTATAATGAACTCAAAGGGACCACTAATTTAATTTCGTTTTAACTGTAATTCGTTATAAGCAAGTGTACATCATATATACAGCAAATGGCCGGGAATAATAAAGAGTTCGTTATATCCGTGAATTCGTTAAAAGCGCGTTCGTTATAAACGTAGATTATCACGCGTGTCAGCTTGTCTTGAGGGGAAGCCCTTGGTGAAGCAGGTCTTAGACGAGTATCACTTTGGTGAAACCAACGAGCACATGTATGATACTGATAAACCTTGAAACATAATCAGTGAAAACCAGGATTCGAACCCACAATCATAGGTTTCTGACAAGCACAGGGAGGCAACTCTGCGTTGTTATAGACGACTGGCCACCCGTGCCGAAATTAGAAAAATGTCATGACCGTTTTAGTGAGAGGTTAGTGTAACATGATATACGAGGGGTGTTCATTAAAGATTTCCCCTAAACCACTTAGGGTTATCATATTTGTTTAAAATTTCACATGTGTAATGATACATGTATCTATGGGTTATGTCTGAATTTGCAGCACCGAACTGTTAATCTTACCACTTTTACAGGTGTTATGATCGAGTAGGGTGTGACAATGGAGACAGTAGAATACCGAGCAGTGATTAGGTTTTGATATTTGAAAGGTCGCACACCAAAGTAAACTTTCGATGAAATGAAAGCAACTTATGAGGAAGATGCCCCATCATATGACGTTGTAACACTGGCATCGCCAGTTTAAGTGTGGTCGGACATCTGTGGAAACAGCTGGTCGCCCCCATTCAGCCATTGATGAGGACACTATCCATCAAGTGGAGACCGCCATTTTGGCAGACCGACGTATAACTGTTCGCCAGTTAGCACAAGATGTCAAGATCAGTGCAGGGTCTGTGGAAAAAATCATCCATGACAATTTGAACATGCATAAGGTGTCTGCACGATGGATTCCAAGGTTGCTCACACCTTTCCAAAAGCAGGAACGAGTCAATTGCTCAAAGGATCTTTTGGACGTGTGCAAAAAAATCCAGGCAAACTTTTTTGACAGACTTATCACACAGGATGAAACATGGGTCCATCACTATGATCCTGAGACTAAAGTTCAGTCGATGCAATGGAAGCATGTGGAGTCACCACCCCCAAAGAATGCACGTGTCCAACCCTCTGCAGGCAAGGTCATGCTCACGGTGTTTTGGGACCAGCACGGTGTAGTGATGGTGGATTTCTTGGCAAAGGGTACCACAATTACAGGAGCTTATTATGCTTCACTGCTGCGGAAATTGCGGGACGCTATCAAGCTTAAGAGGCGTGGCCTGCTGACCAAGGGTGTCCGTCTCCTGCAAGACAATGCTCCAGTACACAACTCTCATGTTGCCCAGACAGAAGCGCGGTCCAGTGGCTATGAAATCCTTCCACATCCTCCTTACTCTCCTGACCTTGCACCATCTGACTTCCACCTCTTTC
The DNA here is from genome assembly GCF_023055435.1 of Haliotis rufescens. NCBI lineage: Eukaryota > Metazoa > Mollusca > Gastropoda > Lepetellida > Haliotidae > Haliotis > Haliotis rufescens. The sequence continues at coordinate 24,351,280 of NW_025964334.1, read as the reverse complement.
TTCCAACCATGAAGTCATTTTTGAAGGGAAAACGTTTCACAGATGATGTAACACTGATTTCTGAAGTCAAGTCCTGGTTTGAGACGCAAAATAAGGGCTTTTACAAGCGAGGTCTCCATAGTTGCATAAAACGATGGGAGAAGTGTGTAACTCTTGGTGGTTCCTATGTGGAGAAAGACTAATACCTATGCCAAGTTCTATTCCACTAGGTCCATCGGAAGTTGGTCAGGGGAAATCATTAATGAACACCCCTCGTACAACTAAATATCACTAGTAAATAACAACTTTATTACGGTTATCGAAACTATCGATAGTATAGCGTGGTCTCGCAGTTAGCCAAGGATAGATTGTCGTCATGAACAATTTCAATGTATCTACAGTCCGACCAGTAGGACAACGAGTACACACAATCAGACAGGTCTCAAAAAGAAAGGCTTTCCTGTCGGTCGCCGACAGGTACTGCAAATACCCATCAACCGCTGTGGCCACCTGATCAACACTCTGGTGTTTGTTAGCTCAAACAATTTTCTCATTATTTTCAGGAACAGGAACCAGTTTCAGCTATTGAAAACAATACGTGTTTTGTGAAACAAGACACTTTGTGCTCCGTCCGTGGCCATTTAAACAAACGGAAAATCAGTTACATTCGAACGTAACTGCTTTAGGTTTTTGTGTAAAAGTGAGGGGGTGAATGTTGTTTTACGCCGTAGTAAATACTATTCAACCTGTAGCGTGACTGCATGTGGATAAACGAATCTCGATTAGACATGACATATATTAATAGCACGAACAACGATGACACAATCGCCTGATCACATATGGTAACAAGCTGATCTTTATTTCAGTCAGCTTTTGCGAGAAGCGTTTACAGTAAACTACGTTTATAACGAACACGCTTATAACGAATTCACGGATATAACGAACTGTGTATTTTATCCCCGGCCATTTGCTGCATATATGTTGTATATATGCTTATAACGAATTACAGTTATAACGAACTATTATTAGTGGTCCCTTTGAGTTCGTTATAACCGTAGTATGCTGCATCTAATCTGCATCTAGTCTGTCTCTAGTCGGCTCTGAGATCCCGTGGGGTTTCACATACGAATGTCTACTGCTTAATTGAGGTATTCCCTTTTAAACAGGCTGCTTTGTGGATGGTTTTGAAGGTTAGTCGAGTGTGTTTTTTTCTTGTCTCAAGCTTGGAAACTCCGTTGCTGGGAGTGTCTGTGGACAAACATTCTCCTTCATTGTACACACTTCAGCGTATCTCCGCCCTGAACGTAATGACATTTTCATGAAATCCATGGTCTCATCAATACTTCACGAAAATCGTGTTGGTAAACGGAATTGACTTCATGAAAACCTGATCAACGTCTACGATCATGTTGACTCAAACAGATGCGGTGCTTATACGTTAATAATGCCATGATATAAGGCACCAAGGGTAAGCGTTGCCCATGCCAAGTTGGTAGATAGCAACTACCATTTTCTCGGTGGACAGTAAAAAATATGAATTCACCCGAGCACATGACGCATGATCCCTTTTAATTAATATTTTGAACTAAATAGAACTTATCTCTTGCACTGAAGGTCCTCCGAACCGCAACCGATGTAGTATTTGTATACGACACTCAATATAAAGTTCGATATTTGTATCTTTAATTTTGGTGTCATCTGGCGCGATATACAAATTTGTTTTGGTTACATATATCAGAATATAGTCACCACGCAAAGGTTATACATTGATAGAAAACCTAAAATGGCATTATCAAGCTAAAAGTGACACAAAAGTACCTTGTATGAGTTAATAATGTCGTTTTCACGCTGAAAAGCACCTAGTTTTCGGCTCGTCGCTATCGCGCCCACACCAAACTGAGACGCCGTGACATAACTTAGATACAATTCACAGCGTCCTTGATGATTTGATTTATGAACTTGAATAGTTTCTAACTTTTACGAAATCAAAAGCATCTTATGAAGTTAATACTAATTTATTGAGTTTCGAGAGTTACACGACCTGTTAAAATATATTACCAATCCTTTCCAAATATTAGAATTGATGACAAATCGAAGTCACCAATCTCCCCATCCACTCTATTCAACCTTGGTAAAGAAACCATAGGCTCACAGTACTTGTACATAACACTATCTGAAAATGGGCTATGTCATGAGGAATGTGATATTTGTCAAAAAAAGAAACTCTAACATCTGTTTCTAGAATGTAAAGGATGCTCAAAGAAACAAAATTGACGATACATTACAAAAAAGAAAACGTACTGTTTTCCCCGAAAGAAATAATAATCGAAAATATATATTTGTATACTCGTAAGAAAATAGTGTTCGATTACAAGCAACAAAGGATAATGGTAGATGGATGGATGGTAGATGGGTGACATATGGATGGATGGTAGATGGGTGGTATATAGATCATGGTAGATATGTGATATAAGGATGGGTGGTGGATGGTAGAATGATGGATGGTAGAAGGGTGATACATAGATGGATTGATTAAAGATAGTGTGATATATGGATAGATGGATAGGAGAAACGTGATATATAGAATGGACTGTAGATGATGGAGTGAGCGAGTGAGTATGGTTTTACGCCGCTTTTAGCAATATTCCAGCAATATCACGGCGTCACACATTGTACCCATGTCGGGATGCTGGGCTAGGCTACCCGACCGCCCCTGTAGATGGTGGATGGCAGAAGGTGGATGTATAGATGGATGGTAGCTATGGGATATATGGATGACTGGTAGATGATGGATAGTAGATGGGTGATATATGGATGATGGTAGATGGTAGATATGTGATTGATGGTGAATATGTGATATATGGATGGATGGGAGATGGATGGATGGTAGAAGATGGAGATAATGGTGACAGATGGATGGTAATTTGTGACAGATGGGAGGATGATGGACGATGGATGTAACGCATGGTAGATGGATTCATATAACAGATGGTGGATAATTAAAGGCGATATATCGAGGGATGATAGAAAGATTGATGTTATAAATGAAAGGTATAAGGATGGTTATGACTGTTTCGGGAGCATGCATGATAAATGAATCGTTATTTATAGACATGGACATACGATATGAGTTAACATATTTATAGCACTAAAGTCGAACGTTAAGTCTGGGACAGCGTTTTTCGGGGTTAGTGAATTAGTATTGTTTTATGGCGTTTTTAGCAATATTCCAGCAATATCACGGCGGGGACACCAGAAATGGGCTTCACGCATTGTACCCATGTGGGGAATCGGACCCGGGTCATCGGCGTGACAAGCGAATGCTTTAACCACTGGTATCCTCCCAAAACTTAGACCTGCCAAAACGCAGACCCGTTAAAACAACACTCGTTATGGCTGGTTGCATCAGTAATTAGTACCCTGTACCCTTGATTAAGTAAAATGGTATCACCCATGTAACAAGACAGATTTTTTATTCAAATGTTATTTCATTGTTATTTATGAATAGCTGAATTGGACGAGGTTGAAGCTCATGTTCAAATATATTTATATGTTATACCATACACAAGAGAAGGAAGTATTAGTGATTGAGAACATTTGGTATTTTCTTAGACAAATCCCACAACTTGTTTAAAGGTAATGTTTGAATAAGATTTGTGATGTACCGGGAGCAGATTAAAGAAAGGAGGAGTTTTTTTAAGACAATGTTGTTGTTGTTGTCCACTACTGCTTATTGTCTCAACATATTGATAATCCCTCATAGCAGGGGAAGGGGACCAGTCCATTCATTAATTAGGTGTGACCAGCATGGCCCAATTAATTAGTGAGCTAATTTTAACTGCTTTTTGGGAGGTCTGCATTTTGGAGGTCTACGTTATGGGAGGGAACCTAACCACTAGACTACCCCACCGCTCCTTTTCGGGGTTAGTCTTACATAATACTATTGCAGTGTAAATAATGAAAGAGCAATAATCTGATATAGGTTTATACATTGATAAATACTTGAAACAAACTAACTTCTTCAGCAGGTTACCTGGCAGGTAGACACCAAGGGAGGACCACAAAGGTACCAACCAGCTGCCTCTGTCCTGCGTCAACAAAACACTTCAAAGCATAAACTGTATGTGTGGTGATGCGATTATAAGAAATGTTCCGTTGCAACAGAAATTAGTTTCCGTGTAAAGGAACCCAAGCTTTGCTTATAAAGATGAAACGGTTGAATAAACTATCAGGTAGAACGAGAAGGTTGTTGTGGATGAGAGGAAAGAAAGGGATGGATTTCAGTTGGTGGTAAATTTAGCCATTTAATTGAATTATGCAGATTGATTACACAAAGTTAGTAGAAAATAGTGCGAGGTTGCGTGTAGCGCTTTCTTTTAATAAATATTCATTAAGTAATTATCAATCGTTTCGGACATAATAGCTTGTTCACTTGGATACAGTTTCGCCGTGCGCCATTCTTACATTAGTAACTACTACAGAGATAGGGAGGTTGTTGTATGGGACATATTACTTATGCATCCACTGCGGTACCACGAAATGGATAACGCGTATTGTGCTGTCGGTAATTGGCTAAACGTCTGTATTGAACGTAACGAACATCAAGTGATAATATCATCGGGCTATTATATCATATGTTTATTTCGGGTACAGATATTACGCTCTATTCAAATATATGGTTTGGACGTTGACATTTTGGTTCTGTATAAATCATGAACTATTCTCAAGCAGATTCGACCTTCAGCTGAAGAAGTGACCAGTAACTGGAACAAATCTGACGTTAACGTCAGTTCTATACTGAGTCCTGCTTCACTCTGTGGGGGCGTGGGCGTGGGCGTGGGCGTGGGCGTGGGCGTGGATGTATTGTCGTCTCTTTGCCCAAGTTTTTGTCTCATGACCACTATAGAACAAACCACATTCCTTATGAAGTGCGATAATTTATCCTATTCTGTAGCTGCACTAATTAAATCCATGTACAAACGTAGGTTATATAACAACTTGTCATAAATCCATTCCAGTATTGTATGCCTCTGTATATTTTATATTTTATAAAACATGTCATTGTATGGCAATGCTTGTCATAAATGTACGAGCATTATACTTTTATCTCGTATTTTGTGCACCATTAACAAATAAACCACTGTCCACTATAACTATTTTAGCACTTGCGGTGCTTTTAAGAACATTAGTGTCTAATAGGTCCACGCTGGCCGGGCGATGTATATCTTTTAATATATTTTACCTCTTGTATAAATTGATGTAATTTTATGTATACACCGCTGGACACTTAAATAAACTATTTTTCTTCTTCTTCTTTCTTTCTGTATTTGTAGGTGTGAATGTAGGTATAGGTGTGGGTGTAGAGTGTATGGATGTTTGAATGTGGGTGTGGATATAGGTATGGGTGTGTCATTAGAGGGGTCCGTGCGGAGTTTGAGTGGGGTCAGGGTAGGGTGTTGGTGTCTCTTTATGTTTGTTGTGGTGGGCGTACATGACATCATGTCGTGACCCTGGAGTGACATCACTTTGGTTCCAAATAACATGTTTTGTATGATTGTTGTTTAACGTCGCACTCAGCAATATTCATATATGACGGCGGTCTGTAAATAATCGAGTCTGGACCAGGCAATCCAGGGATTGACATCACGAGCATAGATCTACGTCATTGGGATACGATGATATGTATCAACCAAGTCAATGACCCTGACAACCCGATTCCGTTAGTGACCTCTTACGACAAGGATGGGTTGCTGAAGAACAATTCTCACCTGGCTTTTCACGGGTCAAATAACATGTGCATGGACAGCCATTATGTTACAATATATTGCCGTTTATTACCCACGTACACAGGTGGTAAGATACTAAATCCGTACGTCACACGTGTGTCGTACAAGGTTGACCTCGTTTTATTCGTTTTGATTGGATAACCGTGACCTCTGTCACACCGGAACTACTTTTTTCATTCACAAAAAATCGCGAGACGTCAATCCATTTGCAACTATAATGCAGAACTGAAGCAATCTCATGAAAGCGAGCGACATTTACAAACACTTTATTAAACCAAACAAGATAGTCACACGCATCAACTTTGCTTTGCTTTGCATTGTGTATTTGTTGAATTGTGTCTGGCTTCTGATTTTATGGCTTAGGACATCCCAAATACGAACAATAACATTCCCTAGCGTAAAACGCTGTGAGTAGATCACGGTTGTCTTTTCTTATTCCGATGGTGACCTTGCCCTTCGTTCGAAGTTCGTCTTCACTATCGGGTCGTATAGTTAACATGAATGTCTTTGGTGAGCACTCTGATTTCCCTATTCCAAAATGGTACAGACAGGATATAAATTCACCTGACAGATCAAGGAAACCGAAAAAGTTTGATTGCACAGCCGGGAACTCGTGCTAGTTACCGACTGACTGTCCGATATTCAAAGCGCGGCACAAATTGAATTTTTAGATTTTCTTATAGGTGTCTTGCGTACTAACAACAATGCGCTTGAATTACCATAAATTGAATAAATTAGATAAAATAAGATCTTGAGCGTTGATGCTGTCATGTTTGCACACACAACAGCAGGAACATGTTGTTAATGCGTATGCATAGAAATGTCAACAATGCCCATATTTGGGGATTTATCAATATCCATGCGCAACCAGATTTGCAACCGGTATTTAAACTTAAATACATATTTTGACGTGGGTAATAAATAAAATACCAAACTCATTCTCGTTAGATACCATTTTTATGAAAGTCCACTCGTTTCGTAAAAATGGTATCTAACGAGAATGAGTGTGACGTGGTCGTGGTCACATTGGTAACTGGATCAGTACCAATTGCCCCAGTTGAATCCCTAATCCGGTACTGGATCAGCTGATCCTGGGTTCGAGTCCCATATTCGTTCCGCTTATGAACCTTGGTTTGCAGTACCATCATGGGTTTCACCGAAGCAGTACACGTGTGTGTCATGAACCACCTCGGGATCCCATCCAATATTAAGTTGGCAGAAATATTGTTGAGCCCGAAGGCACGCATGTCGTAGGCGTTTGCTACGTGACTCACGAGCAGGGGTATTGTGTTGACAAACCACAGATCACAATCAGGGTAAATCCACCTCACAGTACAAACAAATGTTAATATAAAAAACTTTATATTTTCATTTAGCATCTATTGCTAAATGTATGTGCTAACGTGGTTCTGATCGATTTTTGGTCTCACTGGTATCCGATAATACAGTGTACAGGAAGGATTACCTCAACGGGATCAAATTAAGATTAAAATAATCACTGATATTTGCACAAATTGTCAATATAAAATATTTTCGTATACGTGATATGACATACTCAACCGTAAATATTCGTACCAAATAAATTTCCTCTGATTATATTTGTAGATTTGTCAGCACAAAACCCGAGCTTGTGGGTTTCACCAAAGTGGTAGACGTCTAAGGCCTGCATAACTTCGGGATTTCATCCCACATGAAGCTGACACACTGTTATAAGCTGAAATACTGTTCAAAGCGGCATTAAAGCAAACTCAGTCACTCGTACCAAATTAGAAACGTTTCAAGCTATACTATCGTGGACAAAGGGATAGGCTTTTGGTCCGCTTGTCACGCCCAGTATTCTAGGTTCGATCCACATTATGGTGACAACGTCCCCATGGGGTTAAACACAAGGATCCAAACATGACCAAGTAATGATGTAGCTCACATTAAACTACTTTTGAATAGTTTATCCATTAAAATTCACCTTTAATTTAAACTTTAATAAGAATTACAGGTCAGCCAACTGAAAATATAGCGACGATTAGTAATCATGCAGTGGCGGACCCGGGAGGGGGTGTGATGGAGTCCCCCATCCCCCTCCCCACCGCAACATATAGACCCCAATGACATATACAACGTCAATCACACAAGCACATCAGTATACGCCGTCATCATTGTGTGGTTGTCTGGTTGACCCCACTGAAGTTAGGAATTCAAAATGTGACCATTTAACCATTAAGCACCCCCCTAATAGTAAGAATTCAAAATATGACCCTTCACCCACCAACCGTCACGCTGATATTAAGGATTTAAAATATGACCCTTCATCCACCAACCGTCACCCTGATATTAAGAATCAAAATATGACCCTTCACCCATCAACCATCACCCCGATAGTAAGAATTCAAAATATGACCCTTCACTCATCAACCGTCAGCCTCATAGTAAGAATTCAAAATATGACCCTTCACCAAGCAAACGTAATCCTCATAGTAAGAATTCAAAATATGACCCTTCACCCAGCAACCGTCATCCTCATAGTAAGAATTCAAAATATGACCCTTCACCCATCAACCGTCACCCTGATAGTAAGGATTCAAAATATGACCCTTCACCCAGCAACCGTCATCCTCATAGTAAGGATTCAAAATGGGACCCTTCACCATTCAACCATCACCCTGAAAGTAAGAATTCAAATATGACTCTTCACCCACTAACCGTCACCCTGATAGTAAGGATTCAAAATATGACCCTTCACCCAGCAACCGTCATCCTCATAGTAAGGATTCAAAATGGGACCCTTCACCATTCAACCATCACCCTGAAAGTAAGAATTCAAATATGACTCTTCACCCACTAACCGTCACCCTGATAGTAAGGATTCAAAATATGACCCTTCACCCATCAACCGTCACCCTGATAGTAAGGATTCAAAATATGACCCTTCACCCATCAACCGTCACCCTGATAGTAAGGATTCAAAATATGACCCTTCACCCAGCAACCGTCATCCTCATAGTAAGGATTCAAAATGGGACCCTTCACCATTCAACCATCACCCTGAGAGTAAGTATTCAAATATGACTCTTCACCCACTAACCGTCACCCTGATAGTAAGGATTCAAAATGGGACCCTTCACCCATTAACAATCACCTAACATGTGACCCTTCACCCATCACCCCGATCGTAAGGATTCAATATATGACCCTTCAGCCATCAACCATCATCCCAATCGTAAGGATTCAAAATGTGACGCATCACCCATCACCCTGATGGTAAGGATTCAAAACCCAACCGAACAAATGCAGAAATGCATGCAGAACTTGCGAGGACAAATGTAAATCAACTTAACATCATTTCTCTGGATATACACACTATATAGTCAAATCGTCATTATGTATTACATGTAAATGATTGTTGCAGTAATCTTGCCTAACTTATCTATAACGGTGTGTCAAACAGCTGGTATGGCGAACAAAGAGTTCGACATTTATCGACTTTTTGTGTGATTTTAGCACAATTTCGCAAACACAGATTACCACTGATTGATGCAAAGATTATGTCAAACACATCAATGGCAATTGGGGAAAAACTAGCATGATTACTGGGGGTGACTGGTCTTATTTCCCCTGTAAAGAATTAGGGAAATCGATAGAAATGGGGTGGCAATCCTAGACAAAGAAATCGATTGGTTTAAAGCATGTACTGCTTATAAATGCCCGTTAAGAGTGTTGAATGATCAGGTTTACTGCCTATTAACACACATACATTTTTCTGATTCGATGCCCGTCCTCTGCAGGGGAGCATTTCAAAGCGCAAATGTCTAATGTATTGCTTAATTATATTAATAGATGGTTCATGTTGGGTATTATACTTGACAAATATTTTTGTCACCTCTAGGCAAATCATTGACATAATGCGTTTAATGTAATGACAGTGACCGCCAAACAAATATCTCTCTGGTGCACAGTGAGACCTCCTGTCATGTATTGTCATGCCGTTAGTGCATTGTCAGATATCACGATGTCAGTGCAATGTCAGATAGTGCAATGTAAGGGCTGTATCAGGTATCACCGCGTCGTTAGTGCAATGTCAGGTATCACCATGTCGTCAGTGCAATGTCAGGTATCACAATGTCGTCAGTGCAATGTCAGGTTTCACCATGTCGTTAGTGCAATGTCAGGTATCACCATGTCGTTAGTGCAATGTCAGGTATCACCATGTCGTCAGTGCAATGTCAGGTATCACAATGTCGTTAGTGCAATGTCAGGTATCACCATGTCGTCAGTGCAATGTCAGGTATCACGATGTCGTAAGTGCAATGTCAGGTATCACAATGTCGCTAGTCCAATGTCAAGTTTCACCATGTCGTTAGTGCAATGTCAGGTATCACCATGTCGTTAGTGCAATGTCAGGTTTCACCATGTCGTCAGTGCAATGTCAGGTATCACAATGTCGTTAGTGCAATGTCAGGTATCACAATGTCGCTAGTCCAATGTCAAGTTTCACCATGTCGTTAGTGCAATGTCAGGTATCACAATGTCGTTAGTGCAATGTCAGGTATCACCATGTCGCTAGTGCAATGTCAGGTATCACAATGTCGTTAGTGCAATGTCAGGTATCACAATGTCGTTAGTGCAATGTCAGGTATCACAATGTCGTTAGTGCAATGTCAGGTATCACAATGTCGTTAGTGCAATGTCAGGTATCACAATGTCGTTAGTGCAATGTCAGGTATCACCATGTCGTTAGTGCAATGTCAGGTATCACAATGTCGTTAGTGCAATGTCAGGTATCACCATGTCGTTAGTGCAATGTCAGGTATTACCATGTCGTTAGTGCAATGTCAGGTATCATCATGTCGTTAGTGCAATGTCAGGTATCACCATATCGTTAGTGCTATGTCAGGTATCACAATGTCGTTAGTGCAATGTCAGGTATCACAATGTCGTTAGTGCAATGTCAGGTATCACAATGTCGTTAGTGCAATGTCAGGTATCGCCATGTCGTTAGTGCAATGTCAGGTATCGCCATGTCGTTAGTGCAATGTCAGGTATCATCATGTCGTTAGTGCAATGTCAGGTATCACCATGTCGTTAGTGCAATGTCAGGTATCACAATGTCGTTAGTGCAATGTCAGGTATCACAATGTCGTTAGTGCAATGTCAGGTATCACAATGTCGTTAGTGCAATGTCAGGTATCGCCATGTAGTTAGTGCAATGTCAGGTATCACAATGTCGTTAGTGCAATGTCAGGTATCACCATGTCGCTAGTGCTATGTCAGGTATTACAATGTCGTTAGTGCAATGTCAGGTATCGCCATGTAGTTAGTGCAATGTCAGGTATCGCCATGTAGTTAGTGCAATGTCAGGTATCACCATGTCGTTAGTAAAATTTCAGGTATCACCATGTCGTTAGTGCAATGTCAGGTATCCCAATGTCGTTAGTGCAATGTCAGGTATCACCATGTCGTTAGTGCAATGTCAGGTATCACTATGTCATTAGTGCAATGTCTGGTATCACAATGTCGTTAGTGCAATGTCAGGTATCGCCATGTCGTTAGTGGAATGTCATTTATTGCCTTGTCGCTAGTGCAATGTCAGGTATCACAATGTCATTAGTGCAATGTCTGGTATCACAATGTCATTAGTGCAATGTCAGGTATCGCCATGTCGTTAGTGCAATGTCATTTATTGCCATGTCGCTAGTGCAATGTCAGGTATCACCATGTCGTTAGTGCAATGTCAGGTATCACAATGTCGTTAGTGCAATGTCAGGTATCACAATGTCGTTAGTGCAATGTCATTTACTGCCATGTCGTTAGTGCAATGTCAGGTGTCGCCATGTCGTTAGTGGAATGTCATTTATTGCCATGTCGTCAGTGCAATGTCAGGTATCATGATAGTTATCTCACTGAGGCAAGTATCGTAGCTTTACCGGGACGTACGAACTGCTTTGGGGTGTACTTGTTTCGACAGTTTAACGTCCAGTAAGGCACAGTAAATAAAATCATGCTGGACTACCACTCCCACGCGCGCGCACACACACACACACACACACACACACACACACACACACACACACACACACACACACACACACACACACACACACACACACACACACACACACACAAAAGCACGCAAGCACGCACGCACACTCGTGCACACACTCACACACACGCAATCACGCACTCACGCACTCAAAAACACACACTCGTGGACCATACTCACTCACACCACCCACATACACACACTCACACGCAAACACACATTCGCGCCGACATACACTAGCACAAACACACACGCTCACGCGCACGCGCACGCACACACACACATGCTCGCACACACACTCACACGCACGCACACACACATGCACACACATTCGCAGGCGCACACACTCACGCACACACACACACTCGCGCGCACAGACACATACAGAACATTGGCGACTTAAATAAATCTGAGTTTTTCAGCGTTGATAATTTTCTTGTTTGAGACTTTCTCAGAAGCCTGCAATCAGAAACTGCTGTCTTTGAACATTTAATACGTTAGATAGATCTGTCAGTTATGTTCAATACAACGAACATTTACCTAGGCCTTTAGTGGGAGACGAGGGGCCCAGTGTTCCCTTGCACTGGTTCTTTCCTTGTTAAGGGGTGGTCGGGTAGCCTAGTGGTTAAAGCGTTCGCTCGTCACGCCGAAGACCCGGGTTCGATTCCCGACATGGGTACATTGTGTGAAGCCCATTTCTGGTGTCCCCCGCCGTGATATTGCTGGAATATTGCTAAAAAGCGGCGTAAAACCATACTCACTCACTCACTCACTCTTTCCTTGTTCTTCAGTTACAAACAATAAACATAATTCATTTATTTAATATATATTTTTTAATTCTGTTTTTAGTTTGTTTGTCTGGGTACTCAGAAAAAATAGAAATGACAGAACCAAATGTTTCTGTAACCTATGGCAGGAGCACTTTCTTTCACAATCGTCGTGCTATTTTAGGGGAAGACAAGCCCTCACTTGAAGACCCGGAATAGAGGGATTTCTGCATCTGTTCATCCCACGACCATAACGTCTGTGAACGTGTTCCTCCTCAACTCCAACACCATTGTCAATAAACCCATATCGAATAACTCCTTCACCACTCGTGTAGCTTCGCGTCACCCGATTTCGCTGTAGTCAATATGTCACTTAGTATCATATTTCAATAAAAAGGCTCGCCAGCAAACATATGAAATGGTCTTATTTTCCAAGCGATTAGTCACCTGTCGCACCTAGTCATCACGACCCACGAAAGGTCAGCCCATCGAAACCCAGTACAAACAATTGATTATGGTTCGAGTTAATAGCCCTATATTGCTAGATGCCTTCGCTCTAACACAATCAGTGAATCGTTACTGGATATCGGATGTTAAGGGTGGTTAATGCGCCAAGTCTATTAAAAGCTGTGTAACGACAATCTTAAATGAAGCATGAGAAATACCATTCTGGGGGTATTTGTCTATTAATACACTGGGTAGAGTACTCTCGATGGGTCGATGCTATATTTGGGGCACAGGGCTTGTAGTATTACAGGACTATTTGCACAGCCCTCCTAAATGGTATTTAGAAGTAAAGGATGGCTAACTCGAGACACGCAGTTAGTTCTAATGTACGCAAATCTCTATCTGCAATCTTGTTCATACAATTGTTTAATATTTGTTGGGGGTGGCTCAGGGTTGGGGCTGGGGATTAGAATATCATTTTTACATTCCTCCATGACATTCAATATTTTTTTTGAGGGGGGTGGTGGTGTTGTTGCTATTTTTATGGGGTGAGTGTTGGTGATTTTGTTTGTTTTATTTTGATGGGGGGGGGGGGGGGGGGGGGGGAGGGGGGGGGGGGCTAGCTGAGGGTTTAGGGCTGGGGTGTGGAACAGTCTTTTTTACAGTCCTTCGTGACATACAATATTGTTCTTTTGTCTGGAAGAAAGAACCATAAGGTGCTACTTATTGAATTAAAGCAGTGACTTTGGTTTGTTTTTTTTGTTTGGTTTTATGTTTTTATTTATTGTTATTTTGTTTCTTTGATGTTGTTTATTTTGTTTTTGTTGGGGGGAGGGCACATCACAACTCTTTCAGAACATCCTATAATATTTTTTAAAATTTTTGGCCAAATGTTTACTCAATAACTTTCTGTGACGTATTTATTCAAATATCAACTTGAGATTATTGGACATACGTAGAAGGTATGTAAAGTGGTCACGAGTAGACTGTTTGTCTCATCTAATGGCGTGGTTAAAGTTCATACTCTATGTTCACGATTGGCGTAAAATGCTTAAATAATCCTATCCGTAGTTAACGAAAGCGAAGTGGTTATATATCTTCGATACCCAAAGGCGACATCGAATAAAGCGATATACTGAATTTATGGACATAACCTAGGGAAGATGGGGCTATTTGAACACCTAGTGTCGTCACTGATTTCCAGTGATCCAGTCATATTATTTCCACTGCTAGTTTGCCTTTTACGCCTTAATGTTTCTGTTTCGCCAGATAATCGAGACGTTGTAAATACAATATGAAACACGGGGTAGGTTGAAACATTGATATCACCAATCAAATCGTTCGACGCATTTCTGCATTCTTGACATATCACACTTCCTGCAAGGATTGGCCTTTCAGCCATTTTGGTAGTCTTAGGTGTGTTGATTTTTCTGCTTCCCAGTAAATGTTAGTATGACATATTGTTCTGAAACTGTTCTGAAACTTGCATTGCAAGGTAGTCTTAGTCAGTTGTAACCTGTGTCAACAGTATGTATATATGCAAGGTGTTCATGTCGAGCTCCAAAAGCGCTGTCGTTTTCGTGCAGCACGTGCTCACAGTGCATGAGCTTATCAACAAAGCATATGGAGTGAGGACCAAACATTGTATGAACGTCGTCGCAAGCTCCAACATTCATAAGTCTGTCCCTCACTCTATGAAAGGGGCGGTCGGGTAGCCTGGTGGTTAAAGCGTTCGCTCGTCACGCCGAAGACCCGGGTTCGATTCCCGACATGGGTACAATGTGTGAAGCCCATTTCTGGTGTCCCCCGCCGTGATATTGCTGGAATATTGCTAAAAGCGGCGTAAAACCATACACACTAACTCACTCACTCTATGAAGGTTCATACTCAAATGAACTCACACTAAGTGATAGTCAATTCTTAAATGGTTTTAGGGTGCTTGCCCACTGAGCTACCATGCAGCAGAAAAACACGAATACCAAACCAAGATACAGCATACTGGCCAGTCCATGTTTTAGCCCATTAATGACCTAGCAGCCGGCAGGGTAACAACAAGAACCATAGTTTAACGTCGTTTGGTCTGACGCGGTCGTGGATCGAACCGCCGACCTTCCACTCTACGGGCAGACGCTCTATCCACTAAACCGAGGTGGTGGTCAGGAGGATATGGAACAAATTTATTGACAGTTCCCATCAAGAAAGACTCAAAGCGGGCAACCAAGGCCATTAGTAAGTGAGCCTATAGTTCACAGAGCAGGGTGTTAATGGTGTGAACAGATCTAGACGGAACCAAGGTCAGGTGTAGCGTGGACGGAGCTCAGAGCACGGCCACATCGATTAGTAAAACGTACGTGAAACATCAACAGCTCTAAAAGTGGACCGATATCTATTCCGAGAAAATACCTTCATCACATATGCATGGATCCCGACATAAATACGTTAAGGACAGCGTTTGTTTGTTTGATTGTTATTTAACGCCGCACTCATCAATATTCCAGCTATGTGACGGTGGTCTGTATATAATGGAGTCTGGACCAGACAATCCAGTGATTGACATCATGAGTTCGGATCCACGCAATCGGGATACGATGACATACATCAACCATGTCAGCGAGCCTGATCACTCGATCCGTTAGTCGCCTCTTACGACAAGCATAGTCGCATTTTACGGCAAGCATGGGTTGCTGAAGACCTTTTCTAAATCGAGATCTTCACGGGTTAGATGGAGGGATGTAGAATGGGCGCAAAAACGATGAAATTTATATAAAAGGATCGTAGAAAATTAGTGAGTGACACCAGGTGTTTGCTAAAAGGGTAATCACTCACACAATTTGAATGAATACGTACGCACGTATTGTTTTAGCTGAAGTACTCTACTCAGCGCTAATAAGCGGTGCTATTTGGTGTGTGATTGGATTAATGTAAGGTTGGATTAAGGTGAGGATTCTCCTGTAAACCTGACAGAAGACATTTTGTTTAGATATAAACCCACTGATGCTTGAGAGGAGGGGTAGTCGCATTCATATTGAGTCGCATTTTTGGCTAGGGGCCAGCGGTCGCATTCTTTTGGAGACGCATAAATTTCACGTTTTACAGTAAGTAAAACATATTGATAACCATATCATTACATACCTTCCCCTTCCGTAACCGACATTCATCTTGTCCCGGAAGAGCATGGGGTCAACCCGTAACGATCCGGGTTACAATTGGTCTTCAGCAACCCATGCTTGTCGTAAGAGGCGACTAAGGGGATCGGGTGCTCAGGATCGCTGACTTGGTTGATGCATGTCATCGTATCCCAATTGCGTGGATCGATGGTCATGATATCAATCACTGGATTGACTCAATTATTTACAGACCACCGTCATACAGCTGGAGTATTGCTAAGTACGGCGTTAGACAACAAACAAACAAACAAACACGTGTGGTCACGAAAGTAACACTGTTTCCAACTAGACATTGGTATATGTCAAAGGTGGCATGATTGGGTCCGAAAAGGCTTAACTTTATAAAGGTTACCTTATAGATCATATTGTGGTTAAGTTTACTTTGTAGGCAATCATTCTGAGGCCAACAATTGAGCAGAAATCCTTCAGGACTTATTGTTGACATTTCAAGACAATGTTGTGAACGTAATATAATGTCATCCTGGATACAAATATCATCATAACAACTACCACCAACCAGTATAAGTCTACCTAAGCTGCACATTGGTCTGTTGTCTTGCTGGCACAGCAATCATTACTTTGACGGATCACAGAAACGTTCTGTTCACCAAGAACACGAAGATCAGAGGTCATATAGTATGCCAATTACCTCCCTCCTACACTTTCTGGGAAAGCAAGCGATCTGATGAGTGGCAATAACGGGTGATGACCTCATCCAGCTTTGCAGAAGGAGTCGAGTGGCACTTTGCTTCATACTCGGAGTTTGAACACCATCTTCGCTCAGACCTTAAGATTAATAAGGAAGAGTCTTCCATAAAGGAACAGGATGGGCACGTTTTGCACGTGCAAGTTATGCATCTTTATTCCCATTTCAGCCAGAGAACACGTTTTGAGTTAGAAGATCGAACCTTGCCGCCGCTTGTCCGTAACTCAGCGCCAGAACCCAATGCAGCGCTCTCGGTGTACCACGTTAAGGTTCAAGCATTTAATTACTGACTGTGCGCAATGTTTCGGAGAAAGCTTTAGCCTTCATAGAATCGGGTTTTATTGTCTATCAGTCGGAATTGAAACTTTTCTTTCTAAAATAACGTGTTTCAATCATAATATGCTATTTATTGAATGGAAGACCTGTAAGGAAATATAATGTTATGAAATTTTCACTCATGTTTATGGAAGTCAACGGTTAACATAAAAGAGAGAGTTGAAATGGACACCAGAGGGTCATGTTGCTGAGCACCGTTGTTGTCCTCCGACGATCCAGTGTATCATGTCTCCATTTTATGAGGATATATATACTGAACCGCAAAAGAAACGTCACCCCAAGAAACATTGCATGAAAACTTGTCATTTAAATATCTGGGTAATTTTTGTCAAAGTTTCTAAAATTTAACATTATCTTGTCCGGAAAAATGAAATTTGATGATAAAAAAACAAAGCAGATGACAATAAAACCGATCGCCCAAACGCATCACGGCAACGGCCATGGTAACCCAATGCACGTGAGTTCCGTGCACATTGGAATGCACATGCGTTTCCCCATTTCTTGCCCTATAAAAATCCACCCAGATCGGATAACATTCATTCGTTATTGAATTGCTACCACATGCCAAGATTGACAAGAAATCAGCGACACCAAGCCCTTTGACGATTGCAAGCTGGACAAACAGCCCGGCAAGTAGCGAATGCATTTCAAGTCCACGTAAGGTCCATATACAGGCCCCAGCAACGGTACCGGTACCAACACTACAGATGACCGACCGGGGTCACCACCCGACATCAGGATCGTCAGATTGTTCGACAGCATCTTCAAGATCGCTTTGTTACTGCTGAGGAAACTGCTCGACGGACCATGGGGACACACCAGCGACACATTAGTGCGGACACTGTGCGTCGACGATTGACGAGCAGACACCTCCACTGTCACAGACCACACCGAGGACCCATTCTGACACCACGTCATCGCCGGGACCGTCTTCAGTGGGCAACACAGCACCAGCATTGGCGCCACCAGCAGTGGAGAAGAGTCCTCTCCTCAGACGAGAACCGTTACTGTATCTCATTTGGCACTTTAATTTCAACCAGTTTTGCCAAGTTTCATCGATGTAATATGTCTCAAAGTATGTTTACAGTGTTTGGACAAATAAGGTTTCTCATATATCTATCCATGATGACGTTTCTTTTGCGGTTCAGTATGTATATATATATGTCTAATATTTTAGCTTACAAACGTAAATTGTTCCAAATTATACATTTGCATTCACTGAGCATTTCGTTAGTGCACCAACCCCACTCATCCACCTGCTACCCGCTACAAAGCTGTGCAACTCCTCCTGTCAAAAAGCTGTATCCACGCTTGTATACACCGTATATCACCACAGAATGGAGGAATACAACCCTGGATAACTGTTCGTTGAGGGGCGACAGGGAACCAAGATGTTTAATAGTTCGCTCTCTTCACGCCGAAAACCCGGAATAAATTCCTTACACGAGTACTATCAAATAAGTGTATTCTCGGTGTCCCCTAGTGAGGGCATTGTTCTGTCGGCGAAGAAACATGATCGTTCACTTGCTCATTTTGCACATTCCCTCCAAACACAGCCTTCGACTATCGCCATGATCGTCACACAAAAGAAGGGACAGAAATTGAAGGAAATATTCTTTGGCATTATATAACTAGTTACATGTGAATATTTAACGTTGACAATATTTCTTAAGTCTTTGACCCGTGAAGATTCCAGGGTAGAATAGGTCTTCAGCAACCCATGCTTGCCGTAAAAGGCGACTATGCTTGTCGTAAAAGGCGACTAACGGGATCGGGTGGTCAGGCTCGCTGACTATGTTGAGCCATGTCATCGATCCCAATTGCGTGGATCGATGCTCATGACATTAATTACTGGATTGTCTGGTCCAGATTCGATTATTTACAGACAGCCGTCATATAGCTGGAATATTGCTGAGTGCGGCGTTAAAATACAAACCAACCAACCTTAAGTCTTTAGATGGCATTTAGAAGTGATGCTCACAAGGAAGAGAATATATGGAAGTCAACTTCGTTAATAGGAGGAGTGAGTGAGTTGGGTATAACGCCGCTTTTAACAGTATCCCAGTTATATCCAGCGTGTCAGCTTAATATGGGAGGAAAGCCCGAAGTGATGCAGATCTCACATGTTTACCACTTCGGTGAAACCCACGAGCACGGGTATGGTGCTGAAAAACCTAGAAACATAATCGGGGCGAACGGGATTCGAACCCACAATCATAGGTTTCTGGTGTGCTCAAGGGACGCAACTCTGCACAGCGAATCACGGCGCCTTAAACGACTGGGCCACCCGTACCCCTGTCAATAGGAGGAACACAACGTTTCGGAGTATATGCTGACCTTATTCAATGACGAAGGAGTAAGATTCCTCATAATAAAGAAGTTGACATCCATATATTGTCTTCTTGACATTATTTCTTGTTACTGTCATACGACTTAATCTGGCTAAGAAAGGCGTAAGCTGAATGTATCTTTGAGATTAATTTTAAGAAAACAGATGAGAAATAGACTACAATGTCAACAAAATAACACTGTGTTCACAATGTTTGTGAGACTTATTGATCACACGTGACAGGGAGTATCTCAAAACTTCAGGAGGCACGGGTGGCCCATCGTCTTAGGCGCCGCAATTCGCAGTGAGGAGTTGCGTCCCTTGGACACGACAGAAACCTATGATTGTGGGTTCGAATACCGATTATGTTTCTTGGTTTGCCAGCACCATACCCGTACTCGTACTCGTACCCATACTCGTGGGTTTTACCAAAGTTGTGAACGTCTCAGACCTGCGTCACTTCGGGCTTTCCTCACACATCAAGCTGACGGGCCGTGATAATAACTGGAATACTGTTAAAAGCGGCGTTACACCCACCCACTCACTCACTGAAAACTTCAAGTGTTATCATAGCCAGTGGTGTCCGCTGCAGGATGATGACCAGTGCAACCGTATTGATGCTAACACAACCTCGTCCTCTGAGGACTATTCGGCAGCTTTTCATCATACTTCTTCAGGGGTAATTCCAGCAAAGGAGGCATGGACCATCTGCTTGATGTCAGTTTAAATGTTGAGTTGTTGCCTCCTCGGGGTTGCACTATATGGCCTTGGTTTGCTGCCAGATTGTCAGTCTTGTATTGGATTCCTCTTAGTGTTGTCTTTACGTCGCCATGAGTTGAGCCTTGCTTCCTGGAACATTACGTAGTGTCAGAAAGTATTGCATTTGTTCCTTAATCTGTCGACGTCATCAATATTCCAAATATAAGCCGGCAGAATGCAAATGATCGAGACTGATCCAGACAAACCCGTGACTGATGGTATGGGTAATGTCCGACGTCGTCGGGATACGTTGACATCATCGACTGAGCCACTGACCACCTGATCCCTTGTATTCAACTCTTGTACGACGAGTAAGCAACTCTGGTGCCCAATTCTACCCCGGAATGGCTGGGGATAGGTGAGGGGAACTCGGATTCAACGTCGCGTCCAAGATCATTGCACTTATATAGCGACGTGCATGCACAGTGCTAGCCCACTGAGATACCATGTCGCAGTTTAACATGAATACCCTACTCAGACACAGTATACTGACTCCGAGCCGACCAGTCCTTGTTTTAGCCCCTAAATGCCGGGAAACAACAAGTTCCATCTTTGAAAGTCTTTTGGTATGACGCGGCTGGGGTTCGAACCCCGGACCTTCCGCTCTCCGGACAACGGAGGCAGTTCCTGGGGATAGTGGTCCTGGGCCTTGGTCTTTGCTGCATGTAGTGATGAGACCTAACCATTGTGTATGTCAAGTGTATATCATGTGTATATACGCTGTTTGTTTTAACACTTACGACAACTGTATGACGGGCTTAACGCTGTTTTCAACACTTATGACAAATTGTATGACGGTTTCAACGCTGTTTTCAACACTTATGACAACTGCGTGACGGTCTTAACGCTGTTTTCAACACTTATGACAACTGCGTTACGGGCTTAACGCTGTTTTCAACACTTATGACAAATTGTATGACTTGTGTAACGCTGTTTTCAACAGTTATGACAAATTGTATGACTTGTGTAACGCTGTTTTCAACACTTAGGACAAATTGTATGACTGGTGAAACGCTGTTTTTAACACTTAGGACAAGTTGTATGACTGGTGTAACGCTGTTTTCAACACTTATTTTCCTTTGCTTTGCTTAATAACAACTGTGTGTAAGCTCAGTGTGCACAGAAAGTCCAACGTGATGCTGCTCGTGAAACCTCATTTTTTGGCAACCACGGATCATAATCGGGAAGAATAAACAGTGCGGCTAACGGACGCAACCTCGCGAATTGCGGAACCTCCGACCTCCACCAGTCCCCTCCCCCGCGACTGTGGAATCACGGCATGCAGTCTAACCCGACGGTTTCTATACCCCAAATTACCACGATCGAAGATCACGACGGAAATCAAACCATCAGAGGACGGCTCGTCAAAATGTCCGACGCACGTTACACGCCTATAATCTGCCAGTATTAACGGTAAGTGTGCAGCATAAATAGCCGTTATATTCCCGTCTCCTGGTGATAGCATCTGAGGATGACACCTGTGCTGACTCCCTTGCCTCCCCCTACCTCCCCCTTCCCACGCTGTCCTCCTCCTCCCCACTACAAGTCGCTGACGTTGCGATGGGAGATAGCGGCTGCCGGTTGACGGTAAACGTCAGGGCGCCATCTCTGTCATGTCCTGGGTATTAAAGGTGCAGCGTCATTGTTTGGTCGTGTTTGCATGCTGTGTCGATGGATGCGGAGGTGAAAGTTGTTTGAACTGCTGAATGTTCTGATCATGCGATATCGATAAGTGATATACATGACTTAAGCCTGCGATAAAGAGATTAGGTATGATATTAATAAAGCGAAGCACACGTTTTCAGCTGTTGTGCAATGGTACAGTGAATTAACACTTGATGAGAAACGGGTGAGATCAGTTAGGGAATTGTTCTTTAAGACTATTCAACTTAATGGGTTTTTTCTTTAACTATTTCCCAAACTTGTAACGTACATTTGCGCTGTGGGTAGATCAGCAAATATTTTTAATACTCACATTTCTACGTTGGCGTTAAAACGGGGAGATTGGCTTAACGACGGAGGTCTTAAACGTTTAACACGAAACTCACATGGTGATCATAATCGGACGCATGTCAGATTCGAACCTTAAACCAGCGGATCCTGTCACGTTAAAGGGCTACAACTCTGCACTATCAATGAATTGAACAACCATTCGATGTGCCTGGTGGTTTGGCGTTGATAGTACCCCGTCGGCGATGCTCTCACGCGCGACCATTGGTCCATCTCATACCAATTCCACATGAGAGGCGAGCGTGGTGGCGGCACCATCACGCCATTGCTTCAGCAACCCATGCTTGCCGTAAAAGGCGACTATGCTTGTCGTAAGAGGCGACTAACGGGATCGGGTGGTCAGGCTCGCTGACTTGGTTGATGCATGTCATCGTATCTCAATTGCGTGGATCGATGCTCATGATATCAATTACTGGATTGTCTGGACTCGATTACTTACAGACCGCCGTCATATAGCTGAAATATTGCTGAGTGCGGCGTTAAACAACAAACAAAACTTGTGCTGGCCGTTAGATTATTATTATACAAAGTCCGTACAGTCTGTCGAGGTGTAGATGAGTTATTGCTGACTACAACATACAGCCCAACACCCACACGTGTCGGGGAAATGGTTGAGACGAGAAATTTGGAGAAGTGTTCAGGCGGGTACCCGAAAGAGGTGGATTTTGATTTGTTCAGAAACGTAGGTCACTCAGGAGCTAAAGTGGTTGTTTTTCTTAGTTTTAATATCATAACGTCAATATATTATTTTATGTATTTGTTTACAGACCCAAATATATTTTTCCTGCAGCAAATCACACGCATCCTGAGTCGTTGACTCGCTCCACGCATCTCGATGTCACTATTCTGCGCGTATCCACCCCAAACTCGAAGCGTAATACCTCGTTCCTTGCTGAGAGTGAAATAATGTGTTGACGATCTATCGTGCTGAACGTTGAAGCTTGCACAACATTTGTGTTGTGATGTCTATGTTATACGTTGACGATCTATCGTGCGCAGCATTGAAGCTGCACAACGTTTGTGTTGTGATGTCTAAAATGCGTTGACGATCTATCGTGCGCAGCATTGAAGCTTGCACAACGTGTGTGTTGTGATGTCTATGTTATGCGTTGACGATCTATCGTGCGCAGCATTGAAGCTGCACAAAGTTTGTGTTGTAATGTCCATGTTATGCGTTGACGATCTATCGTGCGCAGCATTGAAGCTGCACAACGTTTGTGTTGTGATGTCTAAAATGTGTTGACGATCTATCGTGCGCAGTATTGAAGCTGCACAACGTTTGTGTTGTGATGTCTAAAATGTGTTGACGATCTATCGTGCGCAGCATTGAAGCTTGCACAACGTTTGTGTTGTGATGTCTAAAATGTGTTGACGATCTATCGTGCGCAGTATTGAAGCTGCACAACGTTTGTGTTGTGATGTCTAAAATGTGTTGACGATCTATCGTGCGCAGTATTGAAGCTGCACAACGTTTGTGTTGTGATGTCTAAAATGTGTTGACGATCTATCGTGCGCAGCATTGAAGCTTGCACAACGTTTGTGCTGTGATGTCTAAAATGTGTTGACGATCTATCGTGCGCAGCATTGCAGCTTATACAACGTTTGTGTTGTGATGTCTATATCATGCGTTGACGATCTTCGTGCGCAGCATTGAAGCTTATACAACGTTTGTGTTGTGATGTCTATATCATGCGTTGACGATCTTCGTGCGCAGCATTGAAGCTTATACAACGTTTGTGTTGTGATGTCTATATCATGCGTTGACGATCTATCGTGCGCAGCATTGAAGCTTATACAACGTTTGTGTTGTGATGTCTATATCATGCGTTGACGATCTTCGTGCGCAGCATTGAAGCTTATACAACGTTTGTGTTGTGATGTCTATATCATGCGTTGACGATCTATCGTGCGCAGCATTGCAGCTTGCACAACGTTTGTGTTGTGATGTCTATATCATGCGTTGACGATCTATCGTGCGCAGCATTGAAGCTCCCACAACGTGTGTGTTGTGATGTCTATATTATGTGTTGACGATCTATTGAGCGCTGCATTGAAGCTCCCACAACGTGCGTGTTGTGATGTCTATATTATGTGTTGACGATCTATTGAGCGCTGCATTGAAGCTCCCACAACGTGCGTGTTGTGATGTCTATATTATGCGTTGACGATCTATTGAGCGCTGCATTGAAGCTCCCACAACGTGCGTGTTGTGATGTCTATATTATGTGTTGACGATCTATTGAGCGCTGCATTGAAGCTCCCACAACGTGCGTGTTGTGATGTCTATATTATGTGTTGACGATCTATTGAGCGCTGCATTGAAGCTCCCACAACGTGCGTGTTGTGATGTCTATATTATGTGTTGACGATCTATTGAGCGCAGCATTGAAGCTCCCACAACGTGCGTGTTGTGATGTCTATATTATGTGTTGACGATCTATTGAGCGCTGCATTGAAGCTCCCACAACGTGCGTGTTGTGATGTCTATATTATGTGTTGACGATCTATTGAGCGCTGCATTGAAGCTCCCACAACGTGCGTGTTGTGATGTCTATATTATGCGTTGACGATCTATTGAGCGCAGTATTGAAGCTTCCACAACGTGTGTGTTGTGATGTCTATATTATGCGTTGACGATCTATTGAGCGCAGTATTGAAGCTTCCACAACGTGTGTGTTGTGATGTCTATATTATGCGTTGACGATCTATTGTGCGCAGCGTTGAAGCTTATGCAACGTTTGTGTTGGGATGTCTTTATTTTGTGTTGACGATCTATCGTGCGCAGCATTGCAGCTTGCATAACATTTGTGTTGTGATGTCTATAGCATGCGTTGACGATCTATCATGCGCTGCATTGAAGCTTATACAACGTGTGTGTTGGGATGTCTATAATGCGTTGACGATCCATCATGCTCTGCACTGAAGCTTATACAATGTGTATGTTGGGATGTCTAAAATGTGTTGACTATCTATCGTGCGCGGCATTGAAGCTTGCACAACATTTGTCCGTGTCATTTTTATTATATGTTGACTATCTATCATGCGTTTGTGTTGTGTCGTCGAGATCTGTTCAAGTAAATTCACTTCAGACGACGGACTACTCAGGATTGCCCGTCTGTGTAACATTCAGCATTTTTTATTGAAAAGGTTTTATATTTTGTTCAATGTGCACAGAAAGTCCAACGTGATGCTGCTCGTGAAACCTAATTTTTTGGCAACCACGGATCATAATCGGGAAGAATAAACAGAGCGGCTAACGGATGCAACCTCGCGAATTGCGGAACCTCCGACCTCCACCAGTCCCCTCCCCCGCGACTGTGGAATCACGGCATGCAGTCTAACCCGACGGTTTCTATACCCCAAATTACCACGATCGAAGATCACGACGGAAATCAAACCATCAGAGGACGGCTCGTCAAAATGTCCGACACACGTTACACGCCTATAATCTGCCAGTATTAACGGTAAGTGTGCAGCATAAATAGCCGTTATATTCCCGTCTCCTGGTGATAGCATCTGAGGATGACACCTGTGCTGACTCCCTTGCCTCCCCCTACCTCCCCCTTCCCACGCTGTCCTCCTCCTCCCCACTACAAGTCGCTGACGTTGCGATGGGAGATAGCGGCTGCCGGTTGACGGTAAACGTCAGGGCGCCATCTCTGTCATGTCCTGGGTATTAAAGGTGCAGCGTCATTGTTTGGTCGTGTTTGCATGCTGTGTCGATGGATGCGGAGGTGAAAGTTGTTTGAACTGCTGAATGTTCTGATCATGCGATATCGATAAGTGATATACATGACTTAAGCCTGCGATAAAGAGATTAGGTATGATATTAATAAAGCGGAGCACACGTTTCCAGCTGTTGTGCAATGGTACAGTGAGTTAACACTTGATGAGAAACGGGTGAGATAAGTTAGGGAATTGTTCTTTAAGAATATTCAACTTAATGGGTTTTTTCTTTAACTATTTCCCAAACTTGTAACGTACATTTGCGCTGTGGGTAGATCAGCAAATGTTTTTAATACTCACATTTCTACGTTGGCGTTAAAACGGGGAGATGGGTTTAACGACGGAGGTCTTAAACGTTTAACACGAAACTCACATGGTGATCATAATCGGACGCATGTCAGATTCGAACCTAAAACCAGCGGATCCTGTCACGTTAAAGGGCTACAACTCTGCACTATCAATGAATTGAACAACCATTCGATGTGCCTGGTGGTTTGGCGTTGATAGTACCCCGTCGGCGATGCTCTCACGCGCGACCATTGGTCCATCTCATACCAATTCCACATGAGAGGCGAGCGTGGTGGCGGCACCATCACGCCATTGCTTCAGCAACCCATGCTTGCCGTAAAAGGCGACTATGCTTGTCGTAAAAGGCGACTAACGGGATCGGGTGGTCAGGCTCGCTGACTTGGTTGATGCATGTCATCGTATCTCAATTGCGTGGATCGATGCTCATGATATCAATCACTGGATTGTCTGGACTCGATTACTTACAGACCGCCGTCATATAGCTGGAATATTGCTGAGTGCGGTGTTAAACAACAAACAAAACTTGTGCAGACCGTTAGATTATTATTATACAAAGTCCGTACAGTCTGTCGAGGTGTAGATGAGTTATTGCTGACTACAACATACAGCCCAACACCCACACGTGTCGGGGAAATGGTTGAGACGAGAAATGTGGAGAAGTGTTCAGGCGGGTACCCGAAAGAGTTGGATTTTGATTTGTTTAGAAACGTAGGTCAGTCAGGAGCTAAAATGGTTGTTTTTCTTAGTTTTTATATTATAACGTCAATATATTATTTGATGTATTTGTTTACAGACCCAAATATATTTTCCCTGCAGCAAATCACACGCATCCTGAGTCGTTGACTCGCTCCACGCATCTCGATGTCACTGTTCTGCGCGTATCCACCCCAAACTCGAAGCGCAATAACTCGTTCCTTGCTGAGAGTGAAATAATGTGTTGACGATCTATCGTGCCGAGCGTTGAAGTTTGCACAACATTTGTGTTTTGATGTCTTTATTATGTGTTGACGATCTATCGTGCGCAGCGTTGAAGTTTGCACAACATTTGTGTTTTGATGTCTTTATTATGTGTTGACGATCTATCGTGCGCAGCATTGAAGCTGCTCAACGTTTGTGTTGTAATTTCTTTATTATGTGTTGACGATCTATCGTGCGCAGCATTGAAGCTGCTCATCGTTTGTGTTGTAATTTCTTGATTATGTGTTGACGATCTATCGTGCGCAGCATTGCAGTTTGTACAACATTTGTGTTGTGATGTCTAAAATGTGTTGACGATCTATTGAGCGCTGCATTGAAGCTCCCACAACGTGCGTGTTGTGATGTCTATATTATGTGTTGACGATCTATTGAGCGCTGCATTGAAGCTCCCACAACGTGCGTGTTGTGATGTCTATATTATGTGTTGACGATCTATTGAGCGCTGCATTGAAGCTCCCACAACGTGCGTGTTGTGATGTCTATATTATGTGTTGACGATCTATTGAGCGCTGCATTGAAGCTCCCACAACGTGCGTGTTGTGATGTCTATATTATGTGTTGACGATCTATTGAGCGCTGCATTGAAGCTCCCACAACGTGCGTGTTGTGATGTCTATATTATGCGTTGACGATCTATTGAGCGCAGTATTGAAGCTTCCACAACGTGTGTGTTGTGATGTCTATATTATGCGTTGACGATCTATTGAGCGCAGTATTGAAGCTTCCACAACGTGTGTGTTGTGATGTCTATATTATGCGTTGACGATCTATTGTGCGCAGCGTTGAAGCTTATGCAACATTTGTGTTGGGATGTCTTTATTTTGTGTTGACGATCTATCATGCGCTGCATTGAAGCTTATACAACGTGTGTGTTGCGATGTCTATATTATGCGTTGACGATCTTCGTGCGCAGCATTGAAGCTTATGCAACGTTTGTGTTGTGATGTCTATATTATGCGTTGACGATCTATCGTGCGTAGCATTGAAGCTTATACAACGTGTGTGTTGCGATGTCCATATTATGCGTTGACGATCTTCGTGCGCAGCGTTGAAGCTTATACAACGTGTGTGTTGCGATGTCCATATTATGCGTTGACGATCTATCGTGCGTAGCATTGAAGCTTATACAACGTGTGTGTTGCGATGTCCATATTATGCGTTGACGATCTATCGTGCGTAGCATTGAAGCTTGCACAACATGTGTGTTGTGATGTCCATATTATGCGTTGACGATCTATCGTGCGTAGCATTGAAGCTTGCACAACATGCGTGTTGTGATGTCCATATTATGCGTTGACGATCTATCGTGCGTAGCATTGAAGCTTCCACAACATGTGTGTTGTGATGTCTATATCATGCGTTGACGATCTATCGTGCGCTGCGTTGCAGCTTATGCAACGTTTGTGTTGTGATGTCTTTATTATGCGTTGACGATCTATCGTGCGCAGCGTTGAAGCTTATGCAACATTTGTGTTGTGATGTCTATATCATGCGTTGACGATCTATCATGCGCTGCGTTGCAGCTTATGCAACGTTTGTGTTGGGATGTCTATAATCTGTTGACGATCTATCGTGCGCAGCATTGAAGCTTGCACATCATTTGTCCGTGTCATTTATATTATATGTTGACTATCTATCATGCGTTTGTGTTGTGTCGTCGAGATCTGTTCAAGTAAATTCACTTCAGACGACGGACTACTCGGGATTGTCCGTCTGTGTAACATTCAGCATTTTATATTGAAAAGATTGTATATTTTGTCTGTTTAATAGGCGTGAAAGTGAACAGTTTTGGACTGTAAAAATGTATTTAGAATGTAAACACATACAGACATTTGTGGGAATGTTTTTATTTAAAAAACAGAATATACATTTGGTGTGTTCTATCTAAACACGTTTACCGTCTAAATACATGAAATGACCTACAAATCACAACCTAAACTCAACCTAAACACAACAAACCCCTAAGCTAAACATGTTTAGAATTTAAACATTTTTTTAAACAGGTGCATTTCATGGGGCGTTCAGTCAAATATGGATAAGATATTATATATATTGAAAGTAGATATGCAAATCACTGGCACTTGCAATTGCATACCACATTACCACCAGGACTTACAACGAACTTGGTACAACACCATCAACAACATATACATTTAAACCAAGCTTAGTCAATGGTGACCAGGTAAATTGTGACGACAACAGTCTCCCTAGCACAGACAGTAGCATGTCAACCTCCTATCCGCCGAGGTTTAAAACGTGACGTCTTCATAAATGTGTTCTTTCCGTCTGAGTACTAGTATTTCTGTAATACAGGAAACAGATGCTTACGATGAAAGGATATCTGATTGCTACGATAGAACCCAAACTTCTATATCCCCATTAAACGCAAAAGAAAACATACTGAAAGGGTGTTTTTTTAATTACCAACAATGAATTTCAAGGGGGCATACGGGTCTTTCCCACTCTAAACACGTTTAGCATCTAAACACACTCCTAAACATATTCAGATCCTAAACATGTTCAGACCTAAACGCATAAAAAGTTAATGGACATGAAACGTGTTTAGGTTTGTGTTTAGGATCAAAACTCATGTTTTACAGTGTAGTAAACAGGAGCATGACTTCTTTTTTAATAGTGATAGTGAGTGAGTGAGTGAGTTTGATTTTACGCCGCTTTTAGCAATATTCCAGCAATTTCACGGCGGGGGACACCAGAAATGTAATCACACATTGTACCCATGTCGGGAATCGAACCCGGGTCTTCGGCGTGACGAGCGAACGCTTTAACCACTAGGCTACCCGACCGCCCCTAATAGTGATAGACTTTTCAAGGTTTTACTCCCACGCGGAGAGGATAAAGGTCGTGAAAATAAGTCTAAGTTGTACGTGCAACACACACCGACAAATCGATAATTATGCAGCTTACATAGTTCATTTTACAGGGATATTTTGAGAATGGTCGCGAAAAGATCAACAACATACGATAGAAAAACATTTGCAATATTTATGTACGTACAAAAGAGCTATTTCGTGGAACTCTACCATGATGTGTAACAGTTTGATTACTGACTAGTTTATAACCTATGATTTATAACATCATAATTAATTGATTCGTGTTAGGTCTCACCACAATAGCAGTAAAATTGCTGATGTGGCGAAAACAAATAATCACTTTCACTTTGTTATAAATCAAGACATTTATTTTTGACAAATTTGAATCGAACTATATATAATTTTACAAAGTGATGAGTATCTGTTGAATAAATGATTATATCGCGTATTGTCATGGAATCAAACGCACTGACATCTGAGAACACGTACACAATAATGCAATCAGATATTTAACGGTTTGTCGGCGTTAATTGATTGAAACCGGACAATTAAGCACATGTGCAAATATACATGGCTCGCGTCGTCCCCGACGAAATGCCTCTCTAACACACAGTAACACGTGATGAATCAATGTTGTCACAGCCGATAATTGCCTCTGAAATATGTTTAAATGCTTCATTGTCCGCACAGGGCTCTACCTTCCCTGCTACTAATGGCGTTAAGTGAGGTACGAGGTCGAAAGGTTTCATTTTCTTCCAATAATGACTAACTAAGCTTGGCCTGTAAATACCAAGTAGGCGGCCTAAGGAGTTAGGTGTGGGGGGAGCTCCCACCAGGACGACAGTCAGTCAATCTAACGCCAGGGGGAATCGGATATTACCCTCCCGATTTGTCGCCATCTACGAATCCCCAATCCTCCTTGTCTTAGTCTCCCATTGTGCTTATGCGTGAGACTCTTTAACGGATTAAAGAAATGAATTGAAACTTTCACCCTCTTAATTGAAGATTTCCATGTGATCTCCGGCCTGTATATATGGAGACTTTCTTTGGGATGAGAAATACAATTTTGATGGTATGTCGATGGCGGGTCAACACTTTGAGAAGAAGTTCAAGAATTGTTTGACATTTTAGAATAACGGCTTGAGGTTTAAATTTCTTTTAAAAAAACTTTCATACTGATTTATCAAAGTTTGCAGATGAGATTGGAATCTGACGGAAAGATACATTTATAACTTTGAAGAGGTTCCAATGAAGTTCAGAGGTGTTCGAGGTGCTATTGCATCAATTGATGCTTTCTGAGAAATGAGTATTTAATTCACAAGTGGCTTGATGTTTTACATGGATTCCATCGTGTGTTTTTATGTATAGCGTTTGATGTTGTCAAGTTATACATTTGGCGAAACCAATAATTTGTAGTACTGAAATAATTGTAAGTAATTAGAGATTTTGATAGTTAAGATTAATATTTGTCTTGGTGCGCAAATTGCATGCAGACTTGAGGAAATTATATGTACTTAATGACGATGATCACTCATCAGATAATAACAGTACTCGTTCACATAACAGAAATCCATTTGTGTACAAACCTACATGCCAGAAACCAGTTCTAGAACTGTTGCTGTATTACTTACATTCCAAGTTTAAAAAGCAAACAAAAACATTACTTACACATCTAACTGGTGTCATGCATTGACAATTTTAATTTTATTTTGTAAATAAGTAAAACATATGTTCGGACACTTACACAATGTCTTGAGTGATCCAGTACAAAGTTCTTTAAAACACACAGGAGACACTGTTTTAGGTGTATTATTTTGCAATGTTAATCACACCAGTCACTAAATATTATATTAAACGAATACCAGCCCACCTCTCCAAATTGCTAATACTTGTCACGTTCCTGGTGCCAACATTGGAGACTTGTTTAGATGTTCGTTGCATGGTAATGGTCGGAACCAAGGCAGTTTGACTGAACTGACTAAAGGTGGCTGTCTGATCTGGGACGTGTTGTTAAAGCGCCGCACTGATGTTTAACACCCGCGACAATCGATAGAGTGTGTTTTCCTGATAATGTAGTTTTGATCTTGATCAGGTACTAGAGACAACATATACACTGTAGTACGTTCAACGATTTTGAGAGTGTGGTTAAAAACTCAAAAGTCATAGCCGTATGGTAACTTTATCTTGCCTGAAGCTGTCCATCCAGTGCTTAGGAGAATATTAGAAATGGAAATAAGCGGAGTCATTTTCAAGTTTTTCTCTCTATTGTGCTGCCATCAAAATGGGTTAAACAGGATTTTTAGGGTATGCACTGACCTGTCGTAGAAATAGGAATAAACGGTATGTTTTTCAAGATAATTGTCTGCACTGACCTGTCATAGAAATGGGAATAAACGGGATATTTTTCAAGATATTTCTGTGGACTGTCCTGCCATCGAAATGGGTATATGGGTATAATGTGGTCTTTTTCAAGATACCTCTCTGCTCTGTCCTGTCATCGACCATCCAACGCTCAAAATTTCTGGGTTATATCAATGAGATCATTGATAATTTCAGAAATCATATTTTGTAGCGTTGATGGTCAGATTTAGATCTCAAACCATGCGCATAAGCGCATTTTAACTATCTCACGATAACGAATATTAACCCCACTCAATGCATGGTTTAGGAACTCAAGTAAACGTATTTTCATGACTAATAAAAACAAACAAAAGTCATTGTATATCAGCACTATATCTATTTATGGTTTTTGTATGAACTATACTTGATAACTGACACTGTCAATCAAAGCTGTCAAGGCAGAAAGTACTTCCGGTAGGAAATGTACGTGTAGCACGTACTTGGCAAAGTTATTGAGTACATTCGTCAGTAACCGGCCTTGTCTGTAATCTGCAGATAGTTAGTCTGGAAGCCGGCCACTGTTCTATAGTTCACAAATCCCAAAATCACAGTTAGAATTCACTCTACAAAGGCAGAAAGGAAACAAAGAACAAAGACAGAGAACTTTTTATAGAACACGTTCCCAGGGGCAAAAAGGGTGTGGTTTAAAGTTACATATCTGAAAAAGATATCGAAAAGGATAAAATGTAAAGGAATTCTTTACGTGCACCATTATGTTTTTAAAAGGTTGAATATGCGTACCAAATACGTCCCCCGTATCACACAGTCCCGAATATCATCTATATTGACCCCCGAATCCCGCGTGCCCAAATGGCGTGGCAGCCTCTTATGTTGTTACAGGCAACATTGATTGCGCTTTGTTGTGCAAAAACCCTTTTGAGTTAATATAAAGGAAATGCAACAAAGCCTTCTTTTCAAATTATTATACATTATTATAAGATTTCAACTGGTCGCTAGGGGTATATCACACCATGCACCCGCGAGATCGGTTGTATTTATATTTCGGGTATTATTTTCGCCTGTTTATGGTTGTGCAGAGTTACGTCCCTTGGGCACGTGGGTTTGAATCCCGGTTCGCCCCGATTATGTTTCTAGCTTTGTCAGCGCCATAAGCGTACTGGTGGGTTTCACCGAAGTGGTAAACGTCTGAGAACTGCATCACTTCGAGCTTTCCTCCCACATCAAGCTGACGCGTCGTTCAAAGCGGCGTCAACCCCAACTCACGCACTCACTCGTTTTCACGGATACCTGGGCAGCTTACAGACTACGTAAACACATCCAGAGTAATCGCCCTTGCATTGCAATCGGATATGGTCGCTCAAGTTCCTTAAACTGCATTCGATTGGTTTTTTTGAGATAGTATAATCATGTCATCGCATTCGTATTGGTAGAAAGTTGTGCATGTCCCAGCGGTGTACAGTAAACTACGGTTATAACGAACTCAAAGGGACCACTAATTTCAGTTTGTAATAACCGTAGTTCGTTAGAAGCATATATACAACAAATGGCCGGGACTAAAATAAGTTCGTTATATCGGTCAGTTCGTTATAAGCGTGTTCGTTATAAACGTAGTTTACTGTATATGGAATTTATACCTTATCTGTCAGCGGGGTACAGGAGTAAACATTGCCCACTCATAAACCAATCAGATAGTGAATGAGTGAGTATGGTTTTACGCCGCTTTTAGCAATATTCCAGCAGAAATGGGCTTCACACATTGTACCCATGTCGGGAATCGAACCCGGGTCTTCGGCATGACGAGAGAACGCTTTAACCACTAGGCTACTCGACCGCCCCCCAATCAGATAGGCGTATCTGAATGAAGGGTTGGATAATAGGAAAAAAAAAAAAATTCTTGTGACTGGGTAAAAACCTAAATGGGAAGAAAAAGGGGATTATATTGTTTCCTTTTTTTCTTTAGTGTGTTACAAATCTGTAAAAGTCTTTCTTGCGCACCATGACTTTGTGAGCTCATTTTGCCATCACCCACTGCCTCCACCAAAACATCGGAATCCGGTACAAAAACGAAATTTGATTTGAAAATGCCGTTTCTTAACAGTGCTTAAACACAACATATAGAACCAGGGCAAATTTACGTGCGTCAGGTCATTAGACACAAGGCATTTATGTAAGGAAGACTTAAACCGACGTTCTGTGAAGTCAGAAGCACAGGGAACAACTGTACCTGTATCACAGGGTGATTTGAATCCCAAGCATCAGTATACTGTACCATGAGATGATCCAGTAAATGACAGAGTTCAAGTTTAACCCGGACCCGTGGTCCAGTGAATGACAGTTCATTTTTAACCCGAACATGACATTGTTTATTCGCAATGTTTAAGTCCTTTCTCGGAGCCCCTCCCCATGACCCATGAAGATCCGGGGTAGAATAGGTCTTCAGCAACCCACGCTTGTCGTAAAAGGCGACTATGGTAGTCGCTTGTTAGGCGACTAACGGGATCCGTGGTTAGGATCGCTGACTTGGTTGATGGCTGACATTATATCCCAATTGCGTGGATTCGATTATTTACAGACCATCATCATATAGCTGGAATACATCTTCCCGATGGTACCTGGACTTAGATAGTCAGTTAACTCCCTTGAATATTGCTGAGTGCGGCGTTAATCAACAAACAAACAACACACACACACACACACACACACACACACACACACACACACACACACACACACACACACACACACACACACACACACACACACACACACACCACCACCACCACCACCATCCCCGGCGTCAGATGGCAGGAAAACCGCTGGAACAATAAAACGCACCTTACTAGAATGTCTGTCGCCATACTATAAAAAATTATCGAACCTGAGACTTCATCATTCTTTATCATTCCTAACATTTGGACTTGTTTCAAATTTGATAGCCTCAAGACATTATATTCCCCATAGGTAGAACAACAATTGACACCCAATGTCGTCATTCCAATTTAGCGCGACGAGGGACCCACGTATTCCCCGCTTGGTTTAGTTATTGATGGTGTTTAGGAACATGTACTCGCGCTATTTCCACAGCCCGAGGAGACGGGGACACGGCATATATAGTAGAGGAAGTAGGTTCATAGTGTACAGGTGAGAATATTTTTGTAACAGAACATATCAACTGATCGATGTTCAAGTACTTTGCTTTGATCTGTTCTGAAGTTGGGATCAGAGGATCAGTTCGTGCATATGATCACAGCCGGTGATGACTAGCTCGGGGGGGGGGGGGGGGGCAGTGTGTGGGTGGTTAATGTTAATGTTGCCTTGCGTTGTCGCGACATACCTCCATTCCTGTAAGGTATTATATATAGCGTCAATAGACCACGCATTGATTGTCTCCACGAGCAAATTGATGATTTCTAATCGCTGATATGTCTTGAAATAGTGATATATTAAAATCTTTCTATTGTAGCTTGGTGGCTAAAGCGCCCGCTTGTCACGCCGAAAACCCGGGTTCGATTCCCGACATGAGTAGAATGCGTGAAGCCCATTTCTGGTGTCCCCCGCCTTGATATTGCTGGAATATTGCTAAAAGCGGCGTAAAATCATACTTTCTCACTCACTCACTCACTCACTCACTCACTCACTCACTCACTCAATCACTCACTCACTCATAACTTGGGGATGTAAAAACATATTTTTGATTTCTCGTAAAACCTATGTTCAAGATATATATTATACATTTCATCGATATTTGACTTAATGCCCAATGATATGCACTTTGTCGTCAATAAGTGTAGAGTATCAGCATAATGCACATTGATATGCACTTTGTGGTAAACATGATAAATTCTAAACATGTTTAGATTATGGGGGTGTTGTGTTGTGTTGATGTGAAGGCTATCAGACGATAGCTCACTCATTTCATGTGTTCAGGCCCTAAACATGTTTAGATAAAACACACCAGATGTGTGTTCCGTTTAGGATTTAAACACCTTCCTAAACATGTTTAGATGTAAACAAGTCTTGTGTTTGTTTACATTCTAAGCAGATGTTTTACAGTGTTGTGACTACGTGCTCGTTTACCGTCTGTCCGCAGTATGGCTACTAGCGTGTGTTTTATCTGGGCACCATGTCTATTACAACATGTTCACTGATTTACAAAAACATGCTGTTTTGTTTTCAAATGATGTCTGCAGGCTGAGTCATTTCGATAATTTAAGAGGGGTTTTTATTTAACATTTTTAATCTGCATTCGTTTTGAATGGAGTTGCCTAAATTAACGTTCTTATTTCTGTTTGTATTATGATTGACGTTATAAAACTAACCCTCGTAAATAATCACTCCGTTTCTTTTATTGATATTTATAATAATGAGTTATAACAATTTCACGTTTTTTTCGTTTGAAAAAGTCGAATGACGTCATCACTTTCAACATGAATCTCTAGTGACAACAAACGTACAAACGATCAATGTTTGGTTTTTTTTAAGTAAATCTATTTTATCAAATAATGCACATGTATTAACAATATAAGCCGTCTACAAACTGAGAGTGGTTGAAAGAAGCTGTATGAACTAGGGTTTACATCGACATCCTGATTATCCAGAGTATAGCATATTACATGATGAAAAATATCGACCCGTGAAGATCCGGGTTAGAAAAGGTCTCCAGCAACCTATGCTTGCCGTAAGAGGCGACAAACGGGATCGGGAGGTCAGGCTCGCTGACTTGGTTGATGTATGTCATCGTATCCAAATTGCGTGGATCGATGCTCCTGGTGTCAATCACTGGATTGTCTGGTCCAGACTCGATTATTTACCTACCGTCGTCATATAACTGGAATATTGCTGATTGCGGCGTAAAACAACAAATAAACAAACAAATATGACATATGTCATGGTCCACCATATCTCTGTTTCAGAAATGACGCCACCATTTTCATCCCTATCTCCCTGTCATTACGTGCGTTTGATTAGTGATATTTGAGTGAACTTAGTCAACCCGAGGTTACCACCTATCTGAGATCTGGACTCAACCGGAGTTATCCCGTGTTAACCAAGCACAACCTTGGACACCGTCCGAAATAAAACGCACACATTTATATCATTAGATATTATACAAAATGGCCGCCGGGAGAAGAAGAAACACAACATCCTTGTGTATAGACTAACATTTAGTCTCTGAAATCTTATATTACACAATATCCTTCTTGACTCTAAAAATAAAAAAAATTCCCTATGCTGATTTCAGACTAACATTTAGTCTCTGAAATCTTATATTACACAATATCCTCCTTGACTCTAAAAATATACAAAATTCCCTATGCTGATTTCAGACTAACATTTAGTCTCTGAAATCTTATATTACACAATATCCTTCTTGACTCTAAAAATATACAAAATTCCCTATGCTGATTTCATACTAACATTTAGTCTCTGAAATCTTATATTACACAATATCCTTCTTGACTCTAAAAGTATAAAAATATTCCCTATGCTGATTTGTGGAATAGAGCTAGCTTGAGCTGGCTAGACTTGCTTTTGTATGCATTTCTAGATTATTATTTTTTCATAAAATAAACATATTCCACGGTCATGGTGCAGGACTATAGAGCTAGCTTGAGCTGGCTAGACTTGCTTTTGTATGCATTTCTAGATTATTATTTTTTCATAAAATAAATATATTCCACGGTCATGGTGCAGGACTATAGAGCTAGCTTGAGCTGGCTAGACTTGCTTTTGTATGCATTTCTAGATTATTATTTTTTCATAAAATAAATATATTCCACGGTCATGGTGCAGGACTACCTTGTGTGTTGCTATACCACATAGATATAAGAGGTCAACAACTGATTGATTGCATGACAACCTCATTAAAATGAGATCTTAGTTCTCGCTACCGCTAAACAAAGATCTGAGGACATCCCATTAGGGGTCACGTCAGAACGACCTTTCACCCGACCAATCAGAGCGTCGCTTACCAGATCATGAAATTGACAGTCGGAATGTAATTTCTAATCATGCATCCTCGAAAACTTTAACACGGGGTATCCCAAACGATAGTTATAGGCTTGACGACTGAATCCATACAATCTAGACCATCTGTTAGCCATTCCAGAACGTTCTTTTGTTAGAGTTTCAAATTTTTATTCAAGAATTTGTCAAAATATGTTTCGAAGCGTAGTCGCAAATTTGAAATTAGTGCCGCAAAGCACGAGAAAGCTGCCTTCTGATTGGCTAATGTCGACTTCTTGTCAGTCATTCCATTGGTCGGTCAAAGTTCGCGCAAGGCCGGTCTGACGTGACCCGTAATGGGGTGTTCTTTGAAAGAACTAAGATCTGATTTTAATGAGATTGATTGCATGATAGAGCTATAATTGAACCTTTTCTATTTAATGCATGTAAAGGACAAGAAAGTTCAAAATAACGAGTGGAACATCATAAAACAATGCAAAATCATCATCATCTTAATTCCTTATTGATTCTAAAGAATTTATGTCAAAGATGGAAATTTACTTTCCCTGACGCATAGTAATATATATGTATAAAAGCAAAACCTAAGTTAATTACATACATTTAAATCATTGAATAAACTAATCAGGGTTAATGATGACGTCACGTGGAGGCTGCAAACCAGAATACCGCAATTTAAAGGTTCATAGGTCAAGGCAACTTATAGATCAATAGAAGTATGACGTAATTCAGTTAATGTGGTCAACCGAAGTTTGGCCCAGCTTGTGTAATAGCGTGGTCTAGGCCGGTTCACCAGAGTCAAGAAGACTTTAGTAATCGAACGGGAGCACCGACATAGCATAGACATTCTGTAGGTCATGAACTTGAAACCAACAACCAATGAAATGCCTCCTCTGAACGCGAGTTCGGCATAGATCAATATTCAAAATCGCTTCCTCGCACAAGCGAGCGCTCGATATATTAATTGAATCAGAAGACTAAAAAATAATCCTTTAGCTGAAAAAGATGTTTCCTCGGTATTAAAGGGGAGGAGGGATGTCCTTATGGTTCAATATGTTCGCGGTTGCATTGACGACGGCACGTAACAAGCGATCGAGTCTAGTAATGGCGACATCGCCGCTTGTTTCCCGATAAAACAGTGTAGTTTGATTGGACAGCTAAGTTTAGTGACGTGTCATTCTAACCGGACGCAAAATGAAGCGACAGACAGACAGACAGACAGGCAGACAGACAGACAGACAGACAGACAGACAGACACGGGTTCAGAATATATGTAAAAATTAGTCAATACAAGATCATGTAAAACCTCGTAAACCTATTGTTTCAATGGACCTTTTCTGGAGGGACTGCATTCTTATCCTTTTTCGATAGCGTCTTTTATTGTTATATATGTTAGGCTAAGTGTGTTCTTTTACTGATATCTTTATGTTTTTTACTTATAAGGATCCTGGTATACCAACCAGCATATGAATTCGAATGGTTATTGATAGTCCAGGCAAAATAAGGTTTCACTTGGAACAAATTGCACCAGAATTTTTTTCACCACAATGCATTTCTACAAGGTCCCCAAAACAACAAGCAATCTTAGTTTGGGAAATATGTCTGATTTGCATAATCCAATATGGCCACCACTTATCAATATATCTTCCATATTTCAGATGAGGTTCAATGTTTTGATGAAAAAAAGCATGTGTTGTATTGCGAAATAGCCATATTATGTTTATAATATGATATTCACAACTACTGAAATTTTTAGACTATTGACAAATCTGCAAATATTCAAGATGGCCCCCAAACTCAAGATGGCCGTTTCCTAAATGTGTGTTTACACTGTTGAATCTTTTAACTCTAAAAGAGTGTTCGAAGTTGAGTCAACAAATGGCCTAGTTTGCCTAGACTATGAGGAATAAAATACTTCAAGGAGCCTGTAACAAATATTTCATTGTTCAGTCAGCTCCTTTGAATGACATAAGTTATCTAGCACAGATCAGACAAACATAGAGGTGTGTGTAGGGGGAGGTTAAAGAAGCAGATACTCACCTCAGTATATAATAACAACTAAATCCGTTAGATCTTGATATTAGTAACCCATCCATGAAAGACAACACCAACAATATCCTAAAAGTGCATCAGTTCTGCATCAGTGTAACAGCGTCCGGGGTTCGATCCCCGGCTTCGGCGTGACGAGCGAACGCTTTAACCACTAGGCTACCCCACCGCCCCCATTGGAGTCGTCACTGATAGTGGACATTAAGTTTGTCCGGCTGTACCCGATGCTAAGTAATATCTGACAAGGCCATACCTGGAGACAGTTCTATTAATAAAATCATGTGGTGCACATGCCTAAACTGAATGCCCCTTGTGTGATTTATATTAACTCGGCGAAAAAATATGAATGACCTGATTATGGGAAATTCGGCATTTTCTTCTTTCAGTAGTGACGTGTCCGCTTGACCATATCTAATGTTTCAGTACATGTATTTTGTCGTAATGTAAAGTATGACAATGGCTTATGTTGATTTCAATGTAACGATACTACAGCATGTACAGGGGAATTTCAGAGCAGCTTTAAATGTTGTTAGAGATGGAAACTGCTTGATGACCAAAGGTAGAGAACTCATTGGTGTGAGTGCTGAGTGTTGAAATATTACACAACCAAAGGATTTTAGTTTTCTTTTTGGAATTATTAGCAGCTCTCGATTCTCCTATGACTGGAGTGTATTCATTGATAAGCTTAGCCAGATACAATAAACTACGTTTCTAACGAACACGCTTATACCCAACTGAAGGATAAAACGAACTGAAATGAGTTGTCCCTTTGAATTCGTTATAACCGTGACCGCCTCCGGGGTTCGATTCTTGGCCGCGTCATACGTAAAAAGATGGTACTTGTTGTTACCCTGCCTGGCGCTCGGCATTAAGGGTCTAGAACAAGAACTGGTCGCTCGGAGTCAGTATACTGAGTCTGAGTGGGGTATTCATGTTAAAATTGTGACGTGGTATCTCAGTGAGCTAGCACTATAAATCGGCATCAGTCGGGACTAGTACAAGCAGTCACTCACACGGACACACGTACATGCACGTCGCTATGTAAGTACAATAATCTTGGACGCGACGTTAAACCCAATTTCATCTTACTCACCTCGTTTTAACCGTAGTTTACTGTTGTCTGAGCTGTTCCGTCCTTGCACTGATATGTTTTGGAAAGATCTTTTGTATTCAGTTCTACATCAGCATTAAACCGTTTCAACGTGAATCTATACCTACATACTTAATATAGTTTTCCTTTTGAAATTGATATATGTTCCGAATTGTTATCTCCGTGAACTATACCTAGATGCTTATTTATAGATACTTAAGTAGATGCCATGTTGAATCGCGCTGTCAGTTTCCGGTGAACGCTGAATCCGTCAACTCTTCAGATGACATTTCATTAACTGTCGCTATATAATTATGATCCTCGGCCAACGCTTCCCTGCTAGATAAGGCCTGGCTACAGAGAGATATGTAATACCTTATTACAGACCATAAAACGCCTTGATTGTTTTATCAGTGACAGAAGTCCTTTGAACACACACCAAGGTGTCATCAGCCATTCAACAAGACCAGCGTCGCCTTTCATGTGGCGCCTCTCCACGCAATAACTTGCCTACAACGTGATTGCTGCCCCGAAAGAAAATTTCTGTCAATTAATAGAATTATCCTCCCAAAATAGGCATGACATATCGAAATGAAGTGTTACCTTGTACATGATATCTTTATTATATCCGATGTGTCATGTAATGGCAGCGCATACTAACCAGAACGGTTCAAATTAGGGTGAAGGCCCAATAGACTAAGCCTCCGCTGTTGGAGTTAGGTCCCTTAGTCGTGAAAGGATTCGCAGATCGTTGGTTTAAATTCCGCATTCGCCAAGGTTATGATACGTGGTTTATAAGCACCACACCCGTGCACCTGGGTTTCATCAAAATGGTTAACGAGCACGATATGCGTAACTTAAGGCTTTCCTCCCACACGCCATGAATTAAAATAATGTTATAGGCGCCGTTAAAGTCACGCAGATGAGGTTATATTATAATGGAGCTACTCTGCTATAACTACCACTACTACTACTACTGCTGCTACTACTACTACTACTATTACTACTACTACTACTGCTGCTGCTGCTACTACTACTTTTACTACTACTACTACTACTACTACTACTACTACCCGTAAAAATCCGGGTTAGAATAGGTCTTCTGCAACCCATGCTTGCCGTAATAGGCAACTAACGAGTTCGGGTGGTCTTGCTCACTGACTGACGGAGCTATAAGGTGATGGTGAGGTGAAATTGGATTTAACGTCGCGACCAAGATTACTGCACTTATATAGCGACGTGCATGCACGTACGATCGTATATATGTGTGTGTGTGTCTTTTTGAATGACGCGGCCGGGGATCGAACCCCGGACCTTCCGCTCTCCGGGCGGACGCTCTACCACAAGACCATGGAGGCGGTCACGGAGCTATAAACCGTGAAAGCGGGTGTAAGTAATTACCGGTATGCGTGTGAGAGTATTTCAGTACTGGGTCCCCATCACTGTATTGCTTGTCGCAATATGCGATTAAATTGGATTTGGTGGTCAGGCCGGGTGTGGTGGCTCGGTGTTTGATTGCCTGTCATCATCCCTGACGGCGTGGATCGTTGCTCATAATATCAGTCACTGGTTTGCTTGATACATTGTATCATTTAGTTCTTTGTAGTTTTGGAGAAACATACTGCTCAAAACAAGTAAAAGAACACCCACAAATGTAAGGCTGTGTGTTGCAATACCCACCAGCAATGACAGATTAACAATAGTAATAGGAAAAAATGGATATTCTTTAGCTAATTTTGAGTTGTATATTTTGATTTTAATGTTTTCAGAAACATCTGTTAAATGGCTGTCTTTCTTGACGTATTCAAGTGTTGACTGTTTATCCAAGGTGAGCTACTGTACCAAGACACTTGATCTTTCTGTTAATATGTTACATGAAGCAAGGAAGTTGATATTGACGAAGTTAACAGTTCATAATACAACTTTCGCCTTTACTTGGTTCTGTAACTAAGCACCCCGCGGTTTTAGCTAAAAAAAACCATTAATATTTCTATAATTTTCTGAAAATGACAAATGACACCATCCAATGGCTTGTAACACAAAACGGTATAAGTCCAGTTTCCACCCTTGTCGAACTCGGATGGAATTAAGGAGTTACATTATGGCTGGACTAACAAGTCTATGCACAGTCCAATAAAACTCGCGTAACAAACTAGACATTCGGTTCATAAACAACATGGATTTAAACTTGCAGATTTCGGTCGACTTATAAAGTGCTCAATTATGCATTAATTTTAAATAAACAAAAATCATTGCGGACACTTTAATATAGTCTGCAAGAAACGGGCACGTTGTTTTCTTTCCTGCAATGCGAGTCATATATAAAACAAATTCACTTTAACAGGGGCTTAGTTATATTTTTAGAAAAAGACCACCCCCAACCCCACAAGAATCGGGAACAATCGGGAAATATGCTTTCGTCTAATGTGCAGACGTCTGCCCTGAACGGTAAGTGGCAGTGGAGCCTTGTTAATCACGAAGAGACGGAACCCGGCCAATCTAGTAGTCTATGCTTCCGCTTGTGCTATAAGCTCCCCACAGAGAGAGAATATAAACACTTTCCCTGCAGGTGCACGGGTTAAACGAAAGTGTCACGCGGTGGGGTGGAGTTTGCCAGGTCGTATCATCGCCAAGGCATTTCTAGTTGTACTGTGTAA
Source organism: Haliotis rufescens (assembly GCF_023055435.1). Lineage (NCBI taxonomy): Eukaryota > Metazoa > Mollusca > Gastropoda > Lepetellida > Haliotidae > Haliotis > Haliotis rufescens. The sequence goes on along the minus strand of NW_025964334.1, from coordinate 24,306,995 downwards.
CTTCGTTGGTGACGGTATCATTCTTGTACTCTTGCCTTTCCTCGCTTCCTCGCACAAGCGAGCGCTCGATATATTAATTGAATCAGAAGACTAAAAAATAATCCTTTAGCTGAAAAAGATGTTTCCTCGGTATTAAAGGGGAGGAGGGATGTCCTTATGGTTCAATATGTTCGCGGTTGTATTGACGACGGCACGTAACAAGCGATCGAGTCTAGTAATGGCGACATCGCCGCTTGTTTCCCGATAAAACAGTGTAGTTTGATTGGACAGCTAAGTTTAGTGACGTGTCATTCTAACCGGACGCAAAATGAAGCGACAGACAGACAGACAGACAGGCAGGCAGACAGACAGACAGACACGGGTTCAGAATATATGTAGAAATTAGTCAATACAAGATCATGTAAAACCTCGTAAACCTATTGTTTCCATTGACCTTTTCTGGAGGGACTGCATTCTTATCCTTATTCGATAGCGTCTTTTATTGTTTTATATGTTAGAGCAAGTGTGTTCTTTTACTGATATCTTTATGTTTTTTACTTATAAGGATCCTGGTATACCAACCAGCATATGAATTCGAATGGTTATTGATAGTCCAGGCAAAATAAGGTTTCACTTGGAACAAATTGCACCAGAATTTTTTTCACCACAATGCATTTCTACAAGGTCCCCAAAACAACAAGCAATCCTAGTTTGGGAAATATGTCTGATTTGCATAATCCAATATGGCCACCAATTATCAATATATCTTCCATATTTCAGATGAGGTTCAATGTTTTGATGAAAAAAGCATGTGTTGTATTGCGAAATAGCCATATTATGTTAATAATATGATATTCACAACTACTGAAATTTTTGGACTATTGACAAATCTGCAAATATTCAAGATGGCCACCAAACTCAAGATGGCCGACAAGTTTCCTAAATGTGTGTTTACAGTGTTGAATCTTTTAACTCTAAAAGAGTGTTCGAAGTTGAGTCAACAAATGGCCTAGTTTGCCTAGACTATGAGGAATAAAATACTTCAAGGAGCCTGTAACAAATATTTCATTGTTCAGTCAGCTCCTTTGAATGACATAAGTTATCTAGCACAGATCAGACAAACATAGAGGCGTGTGTAGGGGAAGGTTAAAGAAGCAGATACTCACCTCAGTATATAATAACAACTAAATCCGTTAGATCTTGATATTAGTAACCCATCCATGAAAGACAACACCTAACAATATCCTAAAAGTGCATCAGTTCGGCATCATTGTAACAGCGTCCGGGGTTCGATCCCCGGCCGCGTCAAACCAAAAGGCGTTAAAGGAAGGTACTTGTTGTAACCCTGCCTGGCGCTCGGCACTTAGGGGGTAAAACAAGGACTGGTCGGCTCGGAGTCAGTACACTGTGGGCTCAGTGGGCTAGCATTATAAAATCGGAATTAGCACCCACACACATGATCGCTATATAAGTGCAATAATCTTGGACACGACATTAAGCTCCATTTCACCTTTCCCCACCTTTTTGTAACAGCGCTGATTGTGAAGATGTGAATAGTCTCCGTGTGCCATTGCAGTCGTGAGTGAGTGAGTGAGTGTGGTTTTACGCCGCTTTTAGCAATATTCTACCAATATCACGGCGGGGGACACCAGAAATGGGCTTCACACATTGTACCAATGTCGGGAATCGAACCCGGGTCTTCGGCGTGACGAGCGAACGCTTCAACCACTAGGCTACCCGAGCGCCCCCATTGCAGTCGAGACTGATAGTGGACATTAAGTTTGTCCGGCTGTACCCGATGCTAAGTAATATCTGACAAGGCCATACCTGGAGACAGTTCTATTAATAAAATCATGTGGTGCACATGCCTAAACTGAATGCCCCTTGTGTGATTTATATTAACTCGGCGAAAAAAATATGAATGACCTGATTATGGGAAATTCGGCATTTTCTTCTTTCAGTAGTGACGTGTCCGCTTGACCATATCTAATGTTTCAGTACATGTATTTTGTCGTAATGTAAAGTATGACAATGGCTTATGTTGATTTCAATGTAACGATACTACAGCATGTACAGGGGAATTTCAGAGCAGCTTTAAATGTTGTTAGAGATGGAAACTGCTTGATGACCAAAGGTAGAGAACTCATTGGTGTGAGTGCTGAGTGTTGAAATATTACACAACCAAAGGATTTTAGTTTTCTTTTTGGAATTATTAGCAGCTCTCGATTCTCCTATGACTGGAGTGTATTCATTGATAAGCTTAGCCAGATACAATAAACTACGTTTCTAACGAACACGCTTATACCCAACTGAAGGATAAAACGAACTGAAATGAGTTGTCCCTTTGAATTCGTTATAACCGTGACCGCCTCCGGGGTTCGATTCTTGGCCGCGTCATACGTAAAAAGATGGTACTTGTTGTTACCCTGCCTGGCGCTCGGCATTAAGGGGCTAGAACAAGAACTGGTCGCTCGGAGTCAGTATACTGAGTCTGAGTGGGGTATTCATGTTAAAATTGTGACGTGGTATCTCAGTGAGCTAGCACTATAAATCGGCATCAGTCGGGACTAGTACAAGCAGTCACTCACACGGACACACGTACATGCACGTCGCTATGTAAGTACAATAATCTTGGACGCGACGTTAAACCCAATTTCATCTTACTCACCTCGTTTTAACCGTAGTTTACTGTAGTCTGAGCTGTTCCGTCCTTGCACTGATATGTTTTGGAAAGATCTTTTGTATTCAGTTCTACATCAGCATTAAACCGTTTCAACGTGAATCTATACCTACATACTTAATATAGTTTTCCTTTTGAAATTGATATATGTTCCGAATTGTTATCTCCCTGAACTATACCTAGATGCTTATTTATAGATACTTAAGTAGATGCCATGTTGAATCGCGCTGTCAGTTTCCGGTGAACGCTGAATCCGTCAACTCTTCAGATGACATTTCATTAACTGTCGCTATATAATTATGATCCTCGGCCAACGCTTCCTTGCTAGATAAGGCCTGGCTACAGAGAGATATGTAATACCTTATTACAGACCATAAAACGCCTTGATTGTTTTATCAGTGACAGAAGTCCTTTGAACACACACCAAGGTGTCATCAGCCATTCAACAAGACCAGCGTCGCCTTTCATGTGGCGCCTCTCCACGCAATAACTTGCCTACAACGTGATTGCTGCCCCGAAAGAAAATTTCTGTCAATTAATAGAATTATCCTCCCAAAATAGGCATGACATATCGAAATGAAGTGTTACCTTGTACATGATATCTTTATTATATCCGATGTGTCATGTAATGGCAGCGCATACTAACCAGAACGGTTCAAATTAGGGTGAAGGCCCAATAGACTAAGCCTCCGCTGTTGGAGTTAGGTCCCTTAGTCGTGAAAGGATTCGCAGATCGTTGGTTTAAATTCCGCATTCGCCAAGGTTATGATACGTGGTTTATAAGCACCACACCCGTGCACCTGGGTTTCATCAAAATGGTTAACGAGCACGATATGCGTAACTTAAGGCTTTCCTCCCACACGCCATGAATTAAAATAATGTTATAGGCGCCGTTAAAGTCACGCAGATGAGGTTATATTATAATGGAGCTACTCTGCTATAACTACCACTACTACTACTACTGCTGCTACTGCTGCTGCTACTACTACTACTACTATTACTACTACTACTACTGCTGCTGCTGCTACTACTACTTTTACTACTACTACTACTACTACTACTACTACTACTACTACTACTACTACTACTACCCGTAAAAATCCGGGTTAGAATAGGTCTTCTGCAACCCATGCTTGCCGTAATAGGCAACTAACGAGTTCGGGTGGTCTTGCTCACTGACTGACGGAGCTATAAGGTGATGGTGAGGTGAAATTGGATTTAACGTCGCGACCAAGATTGCTGCACTTATATAGCGACGTGCATGCACGTACGATCGTATATATGTGTGTGTGTGTCTTTTTGAATGACGCGGCCGGGGATCGAACCCCGGACCTTCCGCTCTCCGGGCGGACGCTCTACCACAAGACCATGGAGGCGGTCACGGAGCTATCAACCGTGAAAGCGGGTGTAAGTAATTACCGGTATGCCTGTGAGAGTATTTCAGTACTGGGTCCCCATCACTGTATTGCTTGTCGCAATATGCGATTAAATTGGATTTGGTGGTCAGGCCGGGTGTGGTGGCTCGGTGTTTGATTGCCTGTCATCATCCCTGACGTCGTGGATCGTTGCTCATAATATCAGTCACTGGTTTGCTTGATACATTGTATCATTTAGTTCTTTGTAGTTTTGGAGAAACATACTGCTCAAAACAAGTAAAAGAACACCCACAAATGTAAGGCTGTGTGTTGCAATACCCACCAGCAATGACAGATTAACTATAGAAATAGGAAAAAAATGGATATTCTTTAACTTATTTGGAGTTGTATATTTTGATTTTAATGTTTTCAGAAACGTCTGTTAAATGGCTGTCTTTCTTGACGTATTCAAGTGTTGACTGTTTATCCAAGGAGAGCTACAGTACCAAGACACTTGATCTTTCTGTTAATATGTTACATGAAGCAAGGAAGTTGATATTGACGAAGTTAACAGTTCATAATACAACTTTCGCCTTTACTTAGTTCTGTAACTTAGCACCCCGCGGTTTTCGCTAAAAAAAACCATTAATATTTCTATAATTTTCTGAAAATGACAAATGACACCATCCAATGGCTTGTAACACAAAACGATATAAGTCCAGTCTCCACCCTTGTCGAACTCGGATGGAATTAAGGAGTTACATTATGGCTGGACTAACAAGTCTATGCACAGTCCAATAAAACTCGCGTAACAAACTAGACATTCGGTTCATAAACAACATGGATTTAAACTTGCAGATTTCGGTCGACTTATAAAGTGCTCAATTATGCATTAATTTTAAATAAACAAAAATCATTGCGGACACTTTAATATAGTCTGCAAGAAACGGGCACGTTGTTTTCTTTCCTGCAATGCGAGTCATATATAAAACAAATTCACTTTAACAGGGGCTTAGTTATATTTTTAGAAAAAGACCACCCCCAACCCCACAAGAATCGGGAACAATCGGGAAATATGCTTTCGTCTAATGTGCAGACGTCTGCCCTGAACGGTAAGTGGCAGTGGAGCCTTGTTAATCACGAAGAGACGGAACCCGGCCAATCTAGTAGTCTATGCTTCCGCTTGTGCTATAAGCTCCCCACAGAGAGAGAATATAAACACTTTCCCTGCAGGTGCACGGGTTAAACGAAAGTGTCACGCGGTGGGGTGGAGTTTGCCAGGTCGTATCATCGCCAAGGCATTTCTAGTTGTACTGTGTAACTTCGTTGGTGACGGTATCATTCTTGTACTCTTGCCTTTCCTATACTGATTTTGTCTTCTGACGACAAATAATACATGTGGTTTGGCCGTACCGTTTATGATTATAATATCCTCTTTTTTGTTCTGGATTCAAGTCCCTTAATCGTGGACCGCCTCCGTATTCAAAATCGCTTCCTCGCACAAGCGAGCGCTCGATATATTAATTGAATCAGAAGACTAAAAAATAATCCTTTAGCTGAAAAAGATGTTTCCTCGGTATTAAAGGGGAGGAGGGATGTCCTTATGGTTCAATATGTTCGCGGTTGTATTGACGACGGCACGTAACAAGCGATCGAGTCTAGTAATGGCGACATCGCCGCTTGTTTCCCGATAAAACAGTGTAGTTTGATTGGACAGCTAAGTTTAGTGACGTGTCATTCTAACCGGACGCAAAATGAAGCGACAGACAGACAGACAGACAGGCAGGCAGACAGACAGACAGACACGGGTTCAGAATATATGTAGAAATTAGTCAATACAAGATCATGTAAAACCTCGTAAACCTATTGTTTCCATTGACCTTTTCTGGAGGGACTGCATTCTTATCCTTATTCGATAGCGTCTTTTATTGTTTTATATGTTAGAGCAAGTGTGTTCTTTTACTGATATCTTTATGTTTTTTACTTATAAGGATCCTGGTATACCAACCAGCATATGAATTCGAATGGTTATTGATAGTCCAGGCAAAATAAGGTTTCACTTGGAACAAATTGCACCAGAATTTTTTTCACCACAATGCATTTCTACAAGGTCCCCAAAACAACAAGCAATCCTAGTTTGGGAAATATGTCTGATTTGCATAATCCAATATGGCCACCAATTATCAATATATCTTCCATATTTCAGATGAGGTTCAATGTTTTGATGAAAAAAGCATGTGTTGTATTGCGAAATAGCCATATTATGTTAATAATATGATATTCACAACTACTGAAATTTTTGGACTATTGACAAATCTGCAAATATTCAAGATGGCCACCAAACTCAAGATGGCCGACAAGTTTCCTAAATGTGTGTTTACAGTGTTGAATCTTTTAACTCTAAAAGAGTGTTCGAAGTTGAGTCAACAAATGGCCTAGTTTGCCTAGACTATGAGGAATAAAATACTTCAAGGAGCCTGTAACAAATATTTCATTGTTCAGTCAGCTCCTTTGAATGACATAAGTTATCTAGCACAGATCAGACAAACATAGAGGCGTGTGTAGGGGAAGGTTAAAGAAGCAGATACTCACCTCAGTATATAATAACAACTAAATCCGTTAGATCTTGATATTAGTAACCCATCCATGAAAGACAACACCTAACAATATCCTAAAAGTGCATCAGTTCGGCATCATTGTAACAGCGTCCGGGGTTCGATCCCCGGCCGCGTCAAACCAAAAGGCGTTAAAGGAAGGTACTTGTTGTAACCCTGCCTGGCGCTCGGCACTTAGGGGGTAAAACAAGGACTGGTCGGCTCGGAGTCAGTACACTGTGGGCTCAGTGGGCTAGCATTATAAAATCGGAATTAGCACCCACACACATGATCGCTATATAAGTGCAATAATCTTGGACACGACATTAAGCTCCATTTCACCTTTCCCCACCTTTTTGTAACAGCGCTGATTGTGAAGATGTGAATAGTCTCCGTGTGCCATTGCAGTCGTGAGTGAGTGAGTGAGTGTGGTTTTACGCCGCTTTTAGCAATATTCTACCAATATCACGGCGGGGGACACCAGAAATGGGCTTCACACATTGTACCAATGTCGGGAATCGAACCCGGGTCTTCGGCGTGACGAGCGAACGCTTCAACCACTAGGCTACCCGAGCGCCCCCATTGCAGTCGAGACTGATAGTGGACATTAAGTTTGTCCGGCTGTACCCGATGCTAAGTAATATCTGACAAGGCCATACCTGGAGACAGTTCTATTAATAAAATCATGTGGTGCACATGCCTAAACTGAATGCCCCTTGTGTGATTTATATTAACTCGGCGAAAAAAATATGAATGACCTGATTATGGGAAATTCGGCATTTTCTTCTTTCAGTAGTGACGTGTCCGCTTGACCATATCTAATGTTTCAGTACATGTATTTTGTCGTAATGTAAAGTATGACAATGGCTTATGTTGATTTCAATGTAACGATACTACAGCATGTACAGGGGAATTTCAGAGCAGCTTTAAATGTTGTTAGAGATGGAAACTGCTTGATGACCAAAGGTAGAGAACTCATTGGTGTGAGTGCTGAGTGTTGAAATATTACACAACCAAAGGATTTTAGTTTTCTTTTTGGAATTATTAGCAGCTCTCGATTCTCCTATGACTGGAGTGTATTCATTGATAAGCTTAGCCAGATACAATAAACTACGTTTCTAACGAACACGCTTATACCCAACTGAAGGATAAAACGAACTGAAATGAGTTGTCCCTTTGAATTCGTTATAACCGTGACCGCCTCCGGGGTTCGATTCTTGGCCGCGTCATACGTAAAAAGATGGTACTTGTTGTTACCCTGCCTGGCGCTCGGCATTAAGGGGCTAGAACAAGAACTGGTCGCTCGGAGTCAGTATACTGAGTCTGAGTGGGGTATTCATGTTAAAATTGTGACGTGGTATCTCAGTGAGCTAGCACTATAAATCGGCATCAGTCGGGACTAGTACAAGCAGTCACTCACACGGACACACGTACATGCACGTCGCTATGTAAGTACAATAATCTTGGACGCGACGTTAAACCCAATTTCATCTTACTCACCTCGTTTTAACCGTAGTTTACTGTAGTCTGAGCTGTTCCGTCCTTGCACTGATATGTTTTGGAAAGATCTTTTGTATTCAGTTCTACATCAGCATTAAACCGTTTCAACGTGAATCTATACCTACATACTTAATATAGTTTTCCTTTTGAAATTGATATATGTTCCGAATTGTTATCTCCGTGAACTATACCTAGATGCTTATTTATAGATACTTAAGTAGATGCCATGTTGAATCGCGCTGTCAGTTTCCGGTGAACGCTGAATCCGTCAACTCTTCAGATGACATTTCATTAACTGTCGCTATATAATTATGATCCTCGGCCAACGCTTCCTTGCTAGATAAGGCCTGGCTACAGAGAGATATGTAATACCTTATTACAGACCATAAAACGCCTTGATTGTTTTATCAGTGACAGAAGTCCTTTGAACACACACCAAGGTGTCATCAGCCATTCAACAAGACCAGCGTCGCCTTTCATGTGGCGCCTCTCCACGCAATAACTTGCCTACAACGTGATTGCTGCCCCGAAAGAAAATTTCTGTCAATTAATAGAATTATCCTCCCAAAATAGGCATGACATATCGAAATGAAGTGTTACCTTGTACATGATATCTTTATTATATCCGATGTGTCATGTAATGGCAGCGCATACTAACCAGAACGGTTCAAATTAGGGTGAAGGCCCAATAGACTAAGCCTCCGCTGTTGGAGTTAGGTCCCTTAGTCGTGAAAGGATTCGCAGATCGTTGGTTTAAATTCCGCATTCGCCAAGGTTATGATACGTGGTTTATAAGCACCACACCCGTGCACCTGGGTTTCATCAAAATGGTTAACGAGCACGATATGCGTAACTTAAGGCTTTCCTCCCACACGCCATGAATTAAAATAATGTTATAGGCGCCGTTAAAGTCACGCAGATGAGGTTATATTATAATGGAGCTACTCTGCTATAACTACCACTACTACTACTACTGCTGCTACTGCTGCTGCTACTACTACTACTACTATTACTACTACTACTACTGCTGCTGCTGCTACTACTACTTTTACTACTACTACTACTACTACTACTACTACTACTACTACTACTACTACTACTACCCGTAAAAATCCGGGTTAGAATAGGTCTTCTGCAACCCATGCTTGCCGTAATAGGCAACTAACGAGTTCGGGTGGTCTTGCTCACTGACTGACGGAGCTATAAGGTGATGGTGAGGTGAAATTGGATTTAACGTCGCGACCAAGATTGCTGCACTTATATAGCGACGTGCATGCACGTACGATCGTATATATGTGTGTGTGTGTCTTTTTGAATGACGCGGCCGGGGATCGAACCCCGGACCTTCCGCTCTCCGGGCGGACGCTCTACCACAAGACCACGGAGGCGGTCACGGAGCTATAAACCGTGAAAGCGGGTGTAAGTAATTACCGGTATGCGTGTGAGAGTATTTCAGTACTGGGTCCCCATCACTGTATTGCTTGTCGCAATATGCGATTAGATTGGATTTGGTGGTCAGGCCGGGTGTGGTGGCTCGGTGTTTGATTGCCTGTCATCATCCCTGACGGCGTGGATCGTTGCTCATAATATCAGTCACTGGTTTGCTTGATACATTGTATCATTTAGTTCTTTGTAGTTTTGGAGAAACATACTACTCAAAACAAGTAAAAGAACACCCACAAATGTAAGGCTGTGTGTTGCAATACCCACCAGCAATGACAGACTAACTATAGAAATAGGAAAAAATGGATATTCTTTAACTTATTTCGAGTTGTATATTTTGATTTTAATGTTTTCAGAAACGTCTGTTAAATGGCTGTCTTTCTTGACGTATTCAAGTGTTGACTGTTTATCCAAGGTGAGCTACAGTACCAAGACACTTGATCTTTCTGTTAATATGTTACATGAAGCAAGGAAGTTGATATTGACGAAGTTAACAGTTCATAATACAACTTTCGCCTTTACTTGGTTCTGTAACTAAGCACCCCGCGGTTTTAGCTAAAAAAACCCATTAATATTTCTATAATTTTCTGAAAATGACAAATGACACCATCCAATGGCTTGTAACACAAAACGATATAAGTCCAGTCTCCACCCTTGTCGAACTCGGCTGGAATTAAGGAGTTACATTATGGCTGGACTAACAAGTCTATGCACAGTCCAATAAAACTCGCGTAACAAACGAGACATCCGGTTCATAAACAACATGGATTTAAACTTGCAGATTTCGGTCGACTGCAGGATTTGAAAAGCATCTGTACCGTCAATTTGGCGTCGGCAGATATTTTTTAATGATTTTTAATCATGGTGCTCTAATGATTTGATGCGAATCGCGAGGTAAGACCCGTTTTATTACAATATAGATTTTGAATATCGATCAGATCGTCTGGACTGGACAACGCCATTTTGTTTGAAGCAAATGCTAGTGATATGAGAGGTGGAATCTGATTGGTCAATAGGAGGGACATAGAAGGGACATAACTCGTAATAGCCATTGGTGGGGCTACGATAAAACTCAGATATTCCAACGTAGTTCGGCAAGGGTGGAAACTGGACTTTTGTAGTCAGTTAACCCCCTTGCCTCGGGGAGATGTATACACTGTGACAAGATTTCCGGGGAAATATAAGCCATGCTTTGTCGTAAGGCTTAATTGTGCCCGGATGACGTGAGCTGTCTGGTCCAGACTCTCTTATTTACAGGCCGCCGTAATATAGCTTGAATATTGTTTACTGCCGCGTGAAACAAACAAACGATAATAACAACAGGTGGTTTCCGGGATGTAACCGGCAATGACATTCAACTTCAGCCTCTGCAGACAGGGTAACCAAAGAGGTCTTTTACTCTTTTGTGTATGCCAGAATCCTGCTATCGTGAGTTCTAATACCGGATTCGCCATGATTATGAAACTAGTGCTCGTTAAATACGGTACTTGTTGTTACCCTGTCTGGTTCTCGCCCCTTAGGGGATAACGCAAAGACTGGTCGGCTCGAAGTCAGTATCTGTCTGTTTAGGGTAGCCATGTTAACCTGCGTCATGGGATCTGTGTGGGCTAGCACTATATAACCGGCACTTACAAAGGGACACACGCACACGCACACGCACCCGCACACACACACACACGCACGCACGCACGCACGCACGCACGCACGCACACACACACACACACACACACACACACGCACGCACACACAAACACGCGCGCGCGTTGGAAGCTTAACATTATAAAGTGCTCAATTATGCATTAATTTTAAATAAACAAAAATTACGAACTTTATTGCGGACACTTTAATATAGTCTGCAAGAAACGGGCACGTTGTTTTCTTTCCTGCAATGCGAGTCATATATAAAACAAATTCACTTTAACAGGGGCTTAGTTATATTTTTAGAAAAAGCCCACCCCCAACCCCTCAAGAATCGGGAACAATCGGGAAATATGCTTTCGTCTAATGTGCAGACGTCTGCCCTGAACGGTAAGTGGCAGTGGAGCCTTGTTAATCACGAAGAGACGGAACCCGGCCAATCTAGTAGTCTATGCTTCCGCTTGTGCTATAAGCTCCCCACAGAGAGAGAATATAAACACTTTCCCTGCAGGTGCACGGGTTAAACGAAAGTGTCACGCGGTGGGGTGGAGTTTGCTAGGTTGTATCATCGCCAAGGCATTTCTACAGTTGTACTGTGTAACTTCGTTGGTCACGGTATCATTCTTGTACTCTTGCCTTTCCTATACTGATTTTGTTGTTTTTTGTCTTCTGACGACAAATAATACATGTGGTTTGGCCGTATCGTTTATGATTATAATATCCTCTTTTTTGTTCTGGACTCAAGTCCCTTAATCGTGGACCGCCTCTGTAGTGGAGTGAGTGAGTGAGTGAGTGAGTGAGTGAGTGAGTGAGTGAGTGAGTGAGTGAGTGAGTGAGTGAGTGAGTGAGTGAGTGAGTGAGTGAGTGAGTGAGTGAGTGAGTGAGTGAGTGAGTGAGTGAGTGAGTGAGTGAGTGAGTGAGTGAGTGAGTGAGTGAGTGAGTGAGTGAGTGAGTGAGTGAGTGAGTGAGTGAGTGAGTGAGTGAGTGAGTGAGTGAGTGAGTGAGTGAGTGAGTGAGTGAGTGAGTGAGTGAGTGAGTGAGTGAGTGAGTGAGTGAGTGAGTGAGTGAGTGAGTGAGTGAGTGAGTGAGTGAGTGAGTGAGTGAGTGAGTGAGTGAGTGAGTGAGTGAGTGAGTGAGTGAGTGAGTGAGTGAGTGAGTGAGTGAGTGAGTGAGTGAGTGAGTGAGTGAGTGAGTGAGTGAGTGAGTGAGTGAGTGAGTGAGTGAGTGAGTGAGTGAGTGAGTGAGTGAGTGAGTGAGTGAGTGAGTGAGTGAGTGAGTGAGTGAGTGAGTGAGTGAGTTACTCCTCTTTAAGCAATAGTTCAGCAATTTCACGGCGGAGGACACCGGAAATGGGCTTCACACATTGTACCCATGTCGAGCTTTAACCACTAGGCTACCCGACCGCATCTCTAGTGGATAGAGTGGCTGCACGGAGAGCGGAATGTCGGTGGTTCGATCCCAAGGCTAGTCGTACCGAACGACGTTAAAAGAGTGAGTGAGTGAGTGAGTATGGTTTTACGCCGCTTTTAGCAATATTCCAGCAATGTCACGGCGGGGGACACCAGAAATAGGCTTCACACATTGTACCCATGTCGGGAATCGAACCCGGGTCTTTAGCGTGACGAGCGAACGCTTTAACCTCTCGGCTACCCGACCGCTCCCTCTTGCAAGAAGACACAGTGAGACCTCATAAATTCGAACTCACCAGATATCGTTTTAGACGATGGTTTCGCCTTAAAGCGTCTTGTTGCACAGCGTCACTTGTATCCTGCCAGGCGCGGTGGGATAAAACGAGCACTGGTCGCCTAGGTTGGTATACTGTGTGGGGTATCCATGTTCAACTATGATATCTCAGCGGTCTAGCAGTGTCAGGTGGTGGTGGTGAAATGGGGTTTAACGTCGCGCCCAAGATTATTGCACTTATATAGCGACGTGCATGTACGTGTGTGTGTTTGTGTGGCTTCTTGTACTAGTCCGGACTGATGCCGATTTATAGTGCTAGCCCACTGAGATACCATGCCGCAGTTTAACATGAATACCCCACTCAGACACAATATATTGACTCCGAGTCGACCAGTCCTTGTTTTAGCCCCTTAATGCCGAGCGCCAGGCAGGGTAACAACAAGTAACATCTTTTAACGTCTTTTGGTATGACGCGGCCGGGGATCGAACCCCTGACCTTCCGCTCTCCGGGCGGACGCTCTACCACTAGACCACGGAGGCGGTCTGGCATGTCAGGACAAGTAGCCACACATGCATGCACATCGCTATATACAAGGATTGATTGATATATTCTGAGCCTCACATAGTAGTTGTGAAGATTACATAATGTCATACATCCACATAAGCACGACACCCGTGAACATCCGGGTTATAACAGGTCTTCAGCAACCCATGCTTGCCATAAGTAACGATTATGTTTGTTGCAAGAGACGACTAACAGGATCTGGTGGTCGGGCTCGCTGACTTGGTTGATGCATGTCATCGTATCCCAATTTTGTGGATTGGTGCTCATGATGTCAATCACTAGATTGTATGGTCCAGACACGATGATATACAGACCGTCGTCATATAGCTGGAATATTGACGAGTGCGGCGTTAAACAACAAACACCACACCACACCAATCAACCTTCGTAAGTGAAATAATCCGGAACTCGACCTCCCCCCCCCCCCCCCCCCCCCCACACACACACACACACACTTAATCGTGCTAGATTCACTAGATTCACAGGTTTGTCAGCATCATACCTTTACTAGTAGTTTTCACCAAAGTGATAAACATCAACGATCTTCATCATGTCGGGTTTCAGATCAACTTACTCATTCACACAAACTATTAGTTTCAGCGGTAGAGGGTTCAAAGGAAATAGCAAGTCATGTGAGTTGAACTGTAAGCCTTCAAACCAAGCCTATGATCTACCGAAGGGCGTGACAGCCTACAGCCACCACACCTGAGAAACACGAGAACATTTCCGTTACAGGAACGAAAAAACATGCAACGCACTTCTGAAGAATCCAGTGATATCCTGCGTGAGTCACGATGACCAAGATCGCCCTGTCGCAGACCCCCGTGTAAACACCTATAGGCGGCCTCTTTGATGTTCCCACCTGGACAACTAGTGGGGTCGAAGATCGCTTCAGAGATTAGACTAGTGCGTTGCTCTTCATCAATTACCTGCATGGTCTCTCCTAACTTGACAGTTTACCTGGCAATTTGGCCCTTTACCTTGCTTGTTTACTTTGAGAGTTTATCTGTCAATTAGGTGCAGGTGGGCACTGCACTATTCAACCCGTTCCGGGGATTTGGTACAAAATTATTCCTTCCTGCCTTCCTTCCTGAGCGGTGCACCAAGAATGTTTACACATTGTGCCGCTGTGACGAGGAACGCTTTTATATATTTAACCGTTAGGCTTTTCCAGCACCCCAGGGCCCCTTTCCACAAAGCGAACGTAGCGCTACGACTGTCGTAAGCTAATGTTAAAGTATTGGTGTTACAATCACCTTAGCGCTACGATCGCTTTGTGAAACGGGGCCCAGGGCCCAGTTGTTCAGAACCGGGTTATTTTAACGTCAGGTTAACTCCTAACTGTTTAACATTTAACGCATGGCGTCGCAATTTGATGTGCAGAGTTGCGTCCCTTGGACATGCCAGAAACCTTTGATCTTGGCTTCGAATCCCGGTTCGCCCAGATTATGGTTTAGGTATGTCCGCGCCATACCCGTGCTCGTGGGTTTCACTGACGTAGTTAACGTCTAAGACATGAATCACTTCGGGCTCTCCGCCCACATTAAGCTGACACGCCGTGATATAACTGGAACACTGTTCAAAACTCACTCATTTTAATATTGTATTACAGAGTGATGACACCTGCATTCACTTGAATCTGAGAACAGATCCAGTTGCTCCACCACACATCTATTATCCACTGCAGGATACATTAGGAGAAAAACCTACTGTGGTTTGAAATTTGATGTCCCACTGTAGAGTAGATACCTTTAGCGATTTAGCGCGAGGTTTCAAATGTATAAATAAGAGGTATCTACTCTACTGTGGGACCAAATCAAATTTCAAAACACAGTAGGTTTATCTCCATTCTACCATGGCGGCAACAACGTTTTGGCGAAAAGGCTTACTATATTTGAAATGGGTTTCCGTAGCAAAAAGGATATCTCTTTTAAACCAATCAGAGTCAAGCATTCGTAAATGTCATGGTAGAATGTTCTGCATCCTATTCAATGCAGCTATAAAGTTTACGGTTTACCGACGTGCATCTAATATATCATTAAATGTCACCTTTAGAAATATTTCATTTACTGAGCTGATTCTTGAACCGATCGTAAATTTCAAAGATAGAGCAAATAAGGGGACATGACTACTTTTTTACATTTCCGGTGTGTTATTGTTGATTTGATACTTCAAATAGTTCATTCGAGGCGTTGGTGGTGTAAATGCTTAAATTAGAGGTGTCAATCGATATTAACCAGAAAAGGAATTATCTGTACTCTAACAAACCAAAATATAACATGAATGAATTCTTTGTTGTTGACGAATGTTATGAGCGTTTAAATCAAATGTCTTAAGTAGGCGATTGATCAGTGTGTCTCAAAATACTAATGCCAAGGTTTTTCAGCAATATATTTTACGTGACATTCCAAACATGACTCAAATGAAACAAATAAAAGCGACAAAACCCTTTCCATAATCTGGGATTGAGTTGTACAATTCAGACCACATCATAAGCATGTGTTTATGAATCATCATCATATAGTGATACTCAGATGTTCGTGAAAAGGTGAGCGTATTCTGCCCCATCGGTGGTACCGCTCACAAACACACCTAGCATATCAAGTGAACGATGTTGTATGTATGTTTGTTTGTTTGTTGTTTAACGCCGCATTCAGCAATATTCCAGCTATATGACGACGGTCTGTAAATAATCGAGTCTGAACCAGACAATCCAGCGATTGACATCTTGAGCATCGATCCACACAATAGGGATTAATGACATGCATCAACCAAGTCAGCAAGCTTGACCACCCGATCCCGTTAGTAGCCACTTGCGACAAGCAAAGTCGCCTTTTACGGCAAGCATGGGCTGCTGAAGACCTATTCTACCCCGGATCTTCACGGGTGTGTTGTATGGAAAATCTGAGAACATAAAACGTTTTCGAACATTTTCGGGAACAGATTAGTCTTATTTAAACAAGTGCCTCAAAAGGATTATCGATACACGTTAGGACGGTCGTTTTCTAGCTGAATGGGGAACCTTGGTTCATAAGTGGGTTTATTTGAACCTCAAATAATCGTACACCATACCTACTGGGTGTTTTTTGGCTTTTCTTGTTTATTTTTAACGCTGCACAAGTTTGATAATGGAATGTAAGCTCTCCTGGGAAATGCCTACTGTACTAGCAATATGACGCTCAGTCATTCGCAGGCCAGTTGTCACCATGTCGTGGATTCTCTGGATCATTTCTGCTGTCGCCTTCCAGGACGAGGTCGTCTTCAAGGCTGTCACTGCCGCGTTTAAACTCTGCTGCCCATCTCTACGGTGGCATAGAAAGCGGCATCCTCCCCTTTGTGTTGTACTCATATCTGGGGACACGGATGGCCCAGTCGTCTAGGGCGCCGCGATTCGCTGTGCAGAGTTGCGTCCCTTGGGCACGCCAGAAACCTATGATTGTGGGTTCGAATCCCGGTTCGCCCCGATTATGTTTCTGGGCTTGTCAGCACCATACCCGTGCTCATGGGTTTCACCGAAGTGGTAAACGTCTGAGACCCTCATCACTTCGGGCTTTCCTCCCACATTAAGCTGACAGGCCGCGATTTAACTGGAATACTTTTAAAAGCGGCGTAAAACCCAACTCACTCACTCACTGTACTCATTCTTCATGGATGGCTTTTGTTGTTAAACTCTTTTTCCTGCCAGTACTTGATCACTGCACTTTCGTAAAGTTTGTTCATTTTCCAAAGGTTGTGCTTACGTAATTATCTATTTGTTTAACGCCACACTCAGAAATATGCCAGCTATATGACGGCGGTCTGTAAATAATATGATGATTTCTACCAAGAGTATATACCGACTTCTTCTTCCACAGTTCGAGACGAGCGTAGTGACGCTGTGCAACTAGACGCTTTAAGGCGAAACCATCGTCTTAAACCATTTCTGGTGAGTTCGAGTTTATGAGGTCTCACTGTGTCTTCTTGCAAGAGGGAGCAGTCGGGTAGCCGAGAGGTTAAAGCGTTTGCTCGTCATGCTAAAGACCCGGGTTCGATTCCCGACATGGGTACAATGTGTGAAGCCCATTTCTGGTGTCCCCCGCCGTGATATTGCTGGAATATTGCTAAAAGCGGCGTAAAACCATACTCACTCACTCAAAGCAGAGGGTCGGTGGTTTAATACCTGTCCTCGTCATGCCTAGAGACGTTACAATGATATTCATTAAGAAAATAACTAGGAGGTCTCGTTGACAACTACTAACAAACGGAGTGTGTTATTAATGCTTCTAAGCATACATAATTCAGGTAATTGGTATTAATTAAGAACTCATAAGTAAACTGCCATTTCTCCTCTACAAAGACAGTCCCGATCTGTTTAGGGCTTTAGCTTGCTTTGTCGTTGCAATGGTCAATGTATTTTCATCTTTCTACATTGAGACATTATACGTCCACCCACGCTCAAAACAATTTGCAGCAAGACTTCTCGAAATGGCAAATATGATGGCTCGAACATGCTTGAACCCTCGTAAACTAACAACTTCTCGTGTAAAGTGACACATTTATATGAATCCATGTTTGAACCTTTATCAGACAATCTGGGCATTTGATGCAAAAGGTCCACTTTTGTATGGATTCATGTCTGAGCCTTTATCAGACAATCTGTGCATGTAATGCAAAAGGTCCTTGTACTCGCACGTCATTCTGTCTTTATTGCAATACTTTTATGTTCATCATCAAATTGTCATTTTCTCCATTTGATACTCCGTGTACTGCACGTCACGGCGATCATGTCACACTGTTCCGAGACGGCAACAACCCTATTGCCTTCTGTTCCCCGGGGCAGGTGTGCGAATAGGTCTAAGGCATGCAATACAGGCTGCTGAGTTATGGGTTCGAATCTCAGTATTCGCTTGATAATGATCCATTGTCTGCCACCGCTATTCCGTGCTCGCCGATCTCCCGCTGGTGGTCCCCGTGAAGATTCCGAGGTAGAATAGGTCTTCAGCAACTCATGCTTGCCGTAAAAGGTGACTATGCTTGTCGTAAAAGGCGACTAACGGGATCGGGTGGTCAGGCTCGCTGACTTGGTTGATACATGTCATTAATCCCTATTGCGTGGATCGATGCTCATGATATCAATCACTGGATTGTCTGGTCCAGACTCGATTATTTACAGACCGCCGTCATATAGCTGGAATATTGCTGAGTGCGGCGTTAAACAACCAACCAACCCGCTGGTGGTAAACCTCTATGACTTGCAACACTGCAAGCACGTTTTGGTGGTCAAACCTCGGTTAACTTGGAATACAATGTCTTTGTTGGAAGAGTGTCAAACTTGCGTCTGTAGTCTGTTGATATGTCAGGCATATTAATCTCTTAACAGGTCAGTGACAAGAAATAGTTCCGCAACAATGACAGTTTGTATAAGGTGTACCCTTTGGTCATAAATCTGCCACCTCCGTGATCTAGTGGATAGAGCGGGCGTCACAGGTTCGTTCCCCGTTCCCGTCATACCGAAATTGAGAGGGTGAGTTGGGTTTTACCGCGTTTTGCAATATTCCAGCAATATCATGGCGGGGACACCAGAAATGGGCTTCAGACAGTGTACCCATGTGGGGAATTGCACCCGGGCCTTCGGCGTGAAGAGCAAACGCTTTAACCACTAGGCTACCCCACCGCCCCGCATACCAAAACAAGGGGGCACGGGTGGCCCAGTCGTGTAAGGCGCCGCGATTCGCTGTGCAGAGTTGCGTCCCTTGGGCACGCCAGAAACCTATGATTTTGGGTTCGAATCCCGGTTCGCCCCAATTATGTTTCTAGGTTTGTCAGCACCATACCCGTGCTCGTGGGTTTCACCGAAGTGGTAAACGTCTGAGACCTGCTCACTTCGGGCTTTCCTCCCACATTAAGCTGACACGCCGTGATATAACTGGAATAATGTTAAAAGCGGCGTTAAACCCAACTCACTCACTCACTCACTCACTCATACCAAAACACGCTTAAAGATGTTACTTCTTGTTACCCGTCTAGACGCTCGGCATTAAGGTGATAGAACAAGGACAGGTCGACTCGGTGTCTGAGCGAGGTATCCACAGCGAACAGAGAGACAGACAGACAGACAGACAGACAGACACACACACACACACACACACACACACACACACACAAACACACGTACGTTCATGCACCTCGCAACACAACTTCAAAAATTTGAATGCGACATTTACCCCATTTCACCTCACCTGTACATCTGCCAATCCTAAGATCAGTACTGCTGCCAGTGTCTCCCACGGCATGCCTCTACCGTATGTTTTGCTTGCTGTCACCTGCCTACGTAAACACACTGGATTTATCAACAGATTTGTGGTCAATGCGGACGTTGGGATTTTTACAGATGAACATTTATATAGGTCCCTGTTCCACAAAGATATTGTAGTGTTCAGGCGGTCGTAACTCACATACAAAAAGAGCTGTAGCACTTAGATTGTTTTAGGGAATGGGATACAATTGTTCAAATTCATCTGAAAAGTTGACCATGTTCCACAGCCGGATGCCTAGTTTCTGTGCAGAAATTGACATTGTAACTCATGCCTTGTGGGAAACTGAGACTAGTTTTGAAATTTGAGTTATACTTTATTGTCAGATTTATCATGAAACTTTTTAACAGATGGATAAAAAACTTGGGGACGACTTGATTCAGACTTCTTAAGACTGCTAACTGCTCCAAGTCTAGTTCCTATTTTAATTGTACATCAGCTTTGAAGCAGAATCCTTTAATGTGAGGGGCAGTCGGGTAGCCTAGTGGTTATAGGGTTCGCTCGTCACACCGAAGACCTGTGTTCGAATCCCATCATGGGTACAATGTGTGAAGCCCATTTCTGGTGTTCCCCGCCGTGATATTGCTTGAATATTGCTAAAAGTGGCGTAAAACTATACTCACTCACTCACCTTTAATGTGAACAAAAGCAATAATCTTGAACCCAACGCTAACCCTCATTTGACCTCACCTCACCTAAACCTAATTAACACTTTTTCAGCAGATGGGAGGGAAGGGTGACCAAGTCCTAAGCACTGCCATTTCTGAGTAGAGTTAGTACCCCATAAGCATGCCGGATCCTATAATCACGTGTTTGAATGCTAGATTCACCATGAGTGTGCTTCTTGGTCTGTCAGCACCATACTCTTAAAACTTGCTCTGGTGGCTAAATGGCCTAAATAAGGCTGGTTACATTTTAACTCAATCAGTCCTACACTCGGCACCCTACTGATGCTAGGTGCTTTCACCAGGGAGGTACACAGGGTCAGCATCACCTGGGACATCCTCCACATGGAGCACACACACAGTGATACAGCTGAAATACTACAAGAATATTATGTTTGTTTGTTGTTTAACGCCACACTCAGCAATATTCCGGCTATATGACCGTGGTCTGCAGATAATTGTGTCTGAACCAGACAATTCAGTGATTGACATCATGAGCATCGATCCATGCAATTGGGATACAATGACATGCATCAACCAAGTCAGCAAGCCTGACCAGCCTCTTACAACAAGCATAGTCACCTTTTACAGCAAGCATAGTTTGCTAAAGACCAGTTCTAACCCAGATCTTCACGGGTTACAACTAAAATATGTTTTTTTCTACAAATTCATTACTCCACCTCACATCTCCATATCAGTAAACAGTAAAAATCACAATATCCATGTGGTCAACAGTTTTAATCTTTTTTACAGATAAGATCTCCATTCCATACATAATCAGAGTACAAAAGGTACTGCAGCTCTTCTTCAATAGGTTATATTTTAAACATGAGTAGGTGTGATGTGCCAATTTGTCTTTCAACAAATAATGATATTATCCAGGGTTAGAACTTAACACTAGCCTGCCAGCTTTGGGCTAGTAAAAATTCTTGTGGGAGTACACATTTCTGAAATTTACCATTTTTTTGCCATTACAAGGGCATTTTATCTTTACCTGGGTTAGTAAAGCTTTTGAGTTTAGTTCTAACCCTGTTAGCAGTTTTCATGTGCTTCCATACAATACTTTATTAATAATTAAAGAAAATTACATGACATAATAAATAAAAGCACTGTAACAAAGTGTTTGCACATATGAAATTGTACATTCATACAACGACAGGTGATTCAAGCACTTCATGAAAGACTTCCAAGCAGTAATGTTGTGGGTCAACGAAGCAATACCGGTGCTACGATTGTCATTAGTCTATGTTAACGTAGGGGAGTTATGATCGTCTTAGTGCTAAGATAGCTTTGTGAGTGAGTGAGATGGGTTTAACAGTATTCCAGATATATCACGGCGTGTCAGCTTAATGTGGGAGGAAAGCCCGAAGTGATGCAGGTCGCAGACATTTACCACTGGGTGAAACCCACGAGCACGGGTATGGTGCTGACAAACCTAGAAACATAATTGGGGCAACCTGGCTTCAAACCCAAAATCATAGGTTTCTGGCGTGCCCAAATGATGCAACTCTACACAGCGAATTGCAGCGCGTCAGAAAACTGAGCCACCCGTGCCCCCAGATCAGTTTGTGGGACAAGGCCCTGATGAAATGCAGCCTTCCGTCATTCAACAACATCATGACCTGACTTTCTACATATGTAAGCTGTTATTAGCGAAGTAATACACACAAAGATCCAGATCATCATATTTTAGAATAGAAGAAATAAAACTCTTCATAACCATGTGATAATTGCCTTTTTGCAACTCGTGAAGGGGAGCTACAAACTGGGTAGTTCCAGTAATTCGATGCTAAGTAACAGTCACATCACCTGTAAGAATAACACCAAACTTTCTACCCATCATCTGTACTCGTCTCCGCAATCTCCAATAGCTGTCATCAGGTCACGACCTTTCTTCAACACAAAGTCAATTTCAAGTTTATCGGAGTCTGTAAGGTTGACTGTGAGAGCTTGCAGGTTGTCATCAATATGTTCACAGCCGGGCACTCCAAGTCGACACCCCAATATGACACCCCCAACCGCCGGCTGCGCAAGGATGTAGTTGGCTGCGATGTTGGGTATTGATACATTGTGATTCTTGGCAATCTCATCCAGTACCTCAAGCAGCTCTTGGAACAACGGCCATCCACCCCATGTATCTGAAAACACATCAATCAAACTTTACACAAAATATTATGAGAAACAAAACATCAAAGAGTGAGTGAGTGAGTGAGTGAGTGAGTGAGTGAGTGAGTGAGTGAGTGAGTGAGTGAGTGAGTGAGTGAGTGAGTGAGTGAGTGAGTGAGTGAGTGAGTGAGGTTTATGCAGCTTTGAACAGTATTCCAGATGCATGGTCAAGGAGTGAGTGAGTGAATTTGGTTTTACGCCGCTTTTAGCAATATTCCAGCAATATCTAGGCGGGGGACACCAGAAATGGGCTTCACACATTGTACCCATGTCGGGAACCCGGGTCTTCGGCGTGACCAGCGAACGCTTTAACCACTAGGCTACCCGACCGCCCCCATGGTCAAGGACACATGGTCATAATGATACAAGGCAAAATGGCTGAGTGTCGGAATCTGTGAGCTCATTTTGGAGAAACCATTGCTTGGAACTCACCTCCATAACAGTGGAATCTATATAAAGTGAGGTCCAGGTATGTCAAGAATATATTTGTTATTCTGATACAACATTCTTGCTGAATTCCAAAGTTAATAATTACACATGCAAAAACGGAGTAATGGAGGACAAAATTTGCATGGCAAGTAATCTGATCAGAACTGATCAGGTACGTTTTAGAGACACCATTGCTGGGACTAGTCATGCCAAGTTTTAGCTTCATAGACTTTATTGTTTCAGAGATGTGGGAAATGTATCAGTTGATGAGGCACACAGATCAGAGGACAGTCAATGACTCACAACAGATGGTTAAATTTACTCAGTCCTGTGAGCTGGTCTGGCTTTACCAGGTTATCTTCTAGCTCCTACAGTGATATTTCAGGGAGTCCATTTAGCACGGTTGTCTGTCACTCATCAACTCTAGACCAGGCAAATGTGCGTGCATGCTTGCGTGCGGGCGCGTTTATGGATGTGTGGATGCTAGGGCTTGGTACCCACCCCACTATTACTCGACCCTACCCGGGTACCCGCTGTAGGTCTCAAGAGATAGGTACAAAATGTCCGATTGGGAAACGTTTGACTGTACTCCTGTCAAAATGTATTTAGATACAGGTATAAAATGATCTGGTCATGCATACACTGAAGTTGACTGAAGTTTTATGTTTATGCAAACATATAAAGTCAGAAGGAATGTGTGCATAGTCGGAAAGAAATGTGAACATTTGTCACTTATAGTGTAACCATAGAGTTAATTTTTGCCATTGAACAATATAATCACGTAACTAACCACAGGTCCGGGTAGTCCTGTGGGTACCTGGGTCCTACTCAGTACCCACCCGACCCAAGTACTTGAGTTACCCGTCCTAGCCCTAGTGGGTGCGTTGTTTAACATGATGCTCAGCAATACACCAACCGTTTCAACCCAGGTACCCTCGGGTTCAACAAACATGATGCATTCGAACCCAGAATCAACCAAGGGAAGATATATGGATATATATATGGCATAGAATACATTTCATAACCAGGGAAGATATATGGATATATATATGGCATAGAATACATTTCATAATATACAATTTAGTATGTAGAAAGTCACTGTTAGTGTAATTAATAGCAGTTAATGAAAAATGATTTTGTAACCAATCTCTAGTAATTTCCATCAATATGTCTCCTTGAACATGATGTCCAGTTCTTATGTACCCCAAGGAAATTCTGGGTAGGATTAAGTCCCAAGCAAATAATGCTTGTCTTGAGACTATTAATATTAGCAAAAGGACATATATACGTAACAAATATTAAAGAAATACAACCATGCTTGAAATCATATAGAAATTTACTGAAAGACATTTGTAATGTCAAGTTGTTCTGGCAAGAAGAAACAGAACAATACTATCTTTCACAATAAAGAGCTGTCTGATGGTGAAAACCATATAGAAAGATGATTGATTTAAAGTAATTGTTATCTTATATAATTACAATGTACATCTTTATATCAACTATTTGTCACGTTTCTTGTACATTTTATTCATGAAAGTTGATGATAGGTGTTACAATGACTATCAACACAATGGTATGAACCCTTTGAACCGAATCAAAAGAAATCAAAACAATCGGGTATTGCTCCGAGGTTGATATCATCCCAAGTCTGCAGCAATAATATTGTCAGTAAAAAGTCCCAAATGAGAATTAAATAATTCCTGTATCATGTAAATGCAGCTATAACTAGGTGATGAGGGTGAAATGGGGTTTAACGGCGCGTCCAAGATTATTGCACTTATATAGCAACGTGCATGTACGTGTGTGTGTTTGTGTGGCTGCTTGTACTAGTCCGGACTGATGCCGATTTATAGTGCTAGCTCACTGAGATACCATGCCGCAGTTTAACATGAATATCCCACTCAGACACAGTATACTGACTCCGAGCCGACCAGTCCTTGTTTTAGCCCCTGAATGCCGAGGGCCAGACAGTGTAACAATAAGTACCATCTTTTAACGTCTTTTGGTATGACGCGGCTGGGGAAGCAGCTATAACTAAAGTGATGGCTAGGTCAAGGTGACTAAAATGTCATTCTGTGCCCAATGGTGAATATACAACCCAAGCTTCCTGTGAGGCACTAGACAATTACCGGTAATAGTAAAAAATCTTATCCTACTGGGGAGCCAATCACTGCTGGGTGAACATAGGCATATTTTGAAAATAGTCACTTGCCCAAGGAGACACCACATGTGGGACAAGGGCTTTAGTGTGGGGCAGGACCAAAGCCCTAGAAACTCATAGGGAGTCAAGCTGTCGAGCATGGTCAACTTTGCTTAACTTCACCTGATTTGTGGCCTGTGTGATGTGGACAGGATCATGAGCCACTACATATAAACTAAATATAAACTAATAAACTACCGTATTCGACGTAATAAGCGCCCAGGGCGCTCTCAAAATTAGAAATAGGGGGCTCTTATTAGAACATTATTTTAGTGAAAAAAAGAGTTAAAAGATAAATTTTGTGGTTTATGCTGACAGCCTGAAAAGTTTATGTACGACAGATATATTTGTCCAGAATTAAATTGACCATAATTAAGTGTGCATATAACACATGAGTGGGTTTTATACATGAATATATGTCTGTGTACATTGATCAATTGGAAGGGGTGCTGATTAGGATTGTTCACTGGCCAATATATTAGAAAATATCGCCCTGGGTGCTTATTAGAGCGGAGCGCTTATTATGTCGAATACGGTAAATATAGAAAAAGAAATCAGCCAGACCATCGGCTTTGCATTTTACACAAGTTGGCAGACAGTCCAAAGACAATAGCCCGTCTGATATGGTTGATCTGACGGGTATTTTAAACACTGTGATCAAGCATTCAAGCTATGTGAGAATAACTGTGTTAAAGGGCAAGTTCACATGGAAATGAACCTATTTTTCTTGTACTTTTTCCACATTAAAAGTGTTAACCTAGAAGTGTCATAGACAAAAATATAAAAATATCACTAATAATTGACATATTTTTTGCATTAAAATGATTTATATTTTTCACATTTACCAAGTGTTCTGTTTCCATAACAAAAACACCATGGCTTATGCCCCTTACAATATGACGTCATTGGTGCCAATTGACAAACATTATGACGTCATCATGGTTTGTTAGAGCCGCTTCACGTGGTGTAGGTACAGGTGTGTGATTCTAGCGTCTCAGATGCCAGCCAGCATAGTGTTATGCTGAGTCACCACTGCGCCGGAGTGTGTTGAGGCCATGTTGTTTTACCACAAACTGGTACCTGATTTCTTTTGCGTTGAGAATAGACAGGGACCCAGTTGAATTTGCACCAATTACGTCATAATCTAAGGGGGATAACTCAGGCCTGTTTAGCTCGAAAAACGAAGGCCTCATAACGGCATATCATTTTCAAACTATTGTGAGCTTCCTACTTTCACTGTGAAAAAAATGAGTGTATATTTTCAAACACAGATACTAACTAATTCTAAAATGCGTTTTGTTTAGAAAAAGATAGAAAGTGATTTTTGTGTGTACACTTCCCCTTTAAACTTATTTGGTTTAAATAAAGAGACAACCCACACTTGTTGGCTGGGGGTATGAAATGTGACATAGGGTTAATATTGTAAACTGGTGAAGCAACTGAATAAAAGCACTTTACTGCTATGGAGCATCTGTATAAAAAAGCCTAGCCTAATTAATGACAAGACTAACAGACAATAAAAAATTTACTGCAATACGTCTTGGTGGAGTGGAAATATTTCCAGAGTGACAGGCCTTGATTTATAAGGGTTAATAACTCTGCACGACTCTTACAAGTTGCATGACAGGTTTGACAAGAAGGATGAACAATGTATTATGAAACTGACCAAAGAAACGTTCAGTGCCCTTTCGTCCAAAAAATATAAATAAACAAAACTCAAACAAATGACACAAACATGGAAAGCCCTCAGGGCTTGGAAGGAAGCATCCTGCACGACACCCTGCCTATTATCACCTAATGTCACCAAACAAAGTTATTTCAATATATTTAACCATTATCATCTCAAAATGGGTTCCATGATAAAAATCCAGTAGTATGATAAATGATATATTCTTGCAATATCAGACAATTGCCAATATTATGTCTCCCAGACCCTAGAGAAAAAAAATAAAAAAGGCGTCCAACTCAAGTCTAGAATGATTTGGCAATTCCAGATTGCATCAGTTCGAGGAAATTAAGGATTGTTCTGGGCTCCATTTTTTTATTTTCTAGATGCATATTTTTAAATAAGACAACAGAACAAGAACTTTCTGGCTCTGAAGCACACTTTCATATTCTGAATACAATAAATAATACATCAAATTGTCAATAATTGGAAATAAAGAGGTAATAAGTTATCATTGAAAAATCTTTTCAATGGCAGCATCCCAGACAAGAAAAGGCTCTCAGGGTATCGTGCTTGTTGTAAGAGCTGCCAAGAGGATTGGGTGGTCAAGTCGGGCAAATTGGCCCTTGTCCCTCATGAGTGAGTTGGGTTTAACGCCGCTTTTAACAGTTTACCAGTTATATCACGGCGTGTCAGCTTAATGTGGGAGGAAAGCCCGAAGTGATGCAGGCCTCAGACGTTTACCACTTCGGTGAAACTCAAGAGCACGGACCGTCATCATATAGCTGGAATATTGCTGAGTGTGGCGTTAAACAACAAACAGTGGGTGGGTGAGTGAGTAAGTGGGGTAAATATGAATACCTACCAGTAGATGGAACAGTACAGTAACAATCAAAGGTTATATAAACCAGGTACATGCTCTTCAAAACAAGTAGGGGATCATGAACTATTGATGTTAATGCCAAGTATTAAAACAAAGATAAGTGTTGACGACGCACATCCTACGCAAGAATGTTTGTTTGTAAAGCACAATACCAAAACAGGTTATTGGCATGCTGGAAACTGGCAGAAGTCAACTTGCAGTGGCCAATACGTTCAATGTTTCACAGTCTGTGATCAGCAGACTATGGAACAGGTACCATAAAAAACAAGTTGCAGTCGACCCGTTCAGGGCACCCAGGTCAACAGCATGAAACCAGGCTCTACGAAATCGAGCCCAAACGGCCAATCAAATAGCTGCATCAGGCTACTGGAGTATGACTTAAGGGTCAGACGATTAGCAATTGTCTACATGCAGCTCATCGGCTCAATGGCCACGTGTTGTGTCGCCCCTTACAAATCATCATATTGATTTTGTACACAAAGTTGAAACTGGGGTAAACGTCACTGGTCACGTGTCCTTTTTCAGATGAGTCCCGATTCCTTGATAGCCGTGGTCCTGTCTGGCGACGTTGAAATGAACATCAAGCTGATTCAACCTGATGACAGATTTGGCGGTGGAATGTTTATGGTGAACCCCACTCCACATCGTGTAAAGAAGGGTCACTGGACAGTACTATTAGGACAACATACTGACACTCTTTGTTTCCCTGTTTGCAAGGCATCTGAGTCGATGTCTTGTCTTTCAGGACGGGAACGCCCTGGCTCACCGTGCACGAATCATCAATACTCACCCACAGCAGCCCAACATCCATAGAATGCCATGGCCAGCAATGAGCCCAGCCCCTTCCCCTATTGAACACCTCTGGGACATGAATGTTTGATAATGGTGGCAGTATTACGCATTACAGATCCAAAAATGTCAACTTTGGGATGCTCCATCTGACCCCTATCGTCCGTCAAGGAAACGTTGTTGGTCATAACATCTATGGTCATACTTCACTACTTTTAATAACCTGTTCCCAATTCATTCATTATTATCATACAACTATTACTGGAAACTTATATCTCTTACAGTTTTGAAAAATCACCTCCATTTTTTAAGAGTAGAAATGAAAGGTTACAAGGTTAAACATTATGTGGCCTTTTTGTTTTCAAACTGGTTCAGCATGTTTTGAATATATCCTGCATTTCAAAGTAATAAACTTTCCAGATGATGTCTCAATTGTGGTTTTATTGAATTCTTGTAGATAAATGAGTTCAAGGTCAAATATCAAATTACTTGGAAAAAGTAACATCTAGTTTTTCCCTGACTAGAAATACAACAACATATACATACAGCAAATGAGGGGCGGTGGGGTAGCCTTGTGGTTAAAGCGTTCGCTCGTCTCGACGAAGACCCGGGTTTCAGTCCCAACATGGGTACAATGTGTGAAGCCCATTACTGGTGTCCCCCACCGTGATATTGCTGGAATATTGCTAAAAGCGGTGTAAAACCATACTCACTCACGCACTCACTACAGCAAATGATATGTTATATGTGAGTGCCATGGTGCCACGATGTTAAAATTCTGAAAATTGTTTGGGGAAAGAAACAATATTGAGATCATCTTAACTGCAACAGAGTTTGGTTTTTCAGAGCTGACAGAAAATGTTGTAGTATAATGTGCAGTGGACAACACCGTGCCTGTTCAGGTGAGCTTAGATATGATCTCACATTGGCATATTCTGGAACATTTTCAGGATTCAGGGAATTCACTTGTAACCTTACCCATTTTGAAGAGAAACTTTAGAATTTTTTTCACAACAATCAATGTCAATGCACCAATCAGAAACCATGTCACATGATTTAATGTTTATGTCATAAAGCAGAAATGAACTTGTCATCAATCCCTGTATGCATGCGTGCACGAGTGTGTGTACGTGTGAGTGTGGTGCGTGTATGCATGTGTTGTTATTGTCACACTCAGCAATAATCTCGTCTGGCCCAGACAATCTAGTGATTGATACTATGGGCAACAATCCACAACTACAACAGCAGTACGCTAACATGCCATGAACCAAGCCAGGTGTGACCTCCTATGGGAGTGTTTTACACGTATGGGAGTGTTTTACTCCTATGGGAGTGTTTTACTGATAGTATTGGGCTAAGCTCACCTATCATGTTCTTGTACTTGCTGAGCGAGGCAGTGTTGAGGACGGATCGACCCTTTGGCTCCGGTTTCCCCAGGTATTTCTCACTGATCAAACCACCACCTGGAATGAAGCAATCTCTCAAGGATAAGTGATGTTCAAAATATTTATGTACAATACAGAGCTACAGATAAGCAGCGTATTTGCGTAAAATACCCCCCCAAAATATTCAAAACCCAATTACTTTCAATTAACTTGCGTACAGAAACGCATGCATTAAATGAAAAAGTCAAATTTTAAAAACAGCAAGCATAAATACCTAATGAAGCTTTTTCAGCATGCGTACAAAGGACCTAATTTCCGAAACACAATTGCAAGCTAATTTATTTTCGGAGTTAAGCCTATATATTTAAAACAGTTATATACATCAAAAACATGATTTCATTTTCTTTAAATCTTAAAATGTTCACTGATTTTGGGAAAAACCCAATAGAGTGATGAATAGATGAGTAAAAAAATATTGGTTACCCATTGAAAAATGTAATAACCCAATTAAAATAGAAACCCTAGAGTAAAAACTCAATTGCTCAAAAAGTTATCTGGAGCTCTGACAATAGGGTTGGGACGATTCTAAATCTACTACCTGGGTATCCAACCCACTATTACCTGACCCTACCTGGGTACCCACTGCAGGCCTCAAGAGTTGGGAACAAAATGTCTGATTGGGAATTGTTTTACCGCAGCCCACACAGTAACTATTAATACATGTATCAAATGATCTGATCATGCGTACACGGAGGTTGACTGAAGCGTTATTCTTACTCAAACATATGCAAGTCAAAAGGAAGGGATGTATCGTCAGAAAGAAGTGTAACCACTGAGCTATAGTGAGTTTTTGTCATTAAACAATAATTCACATGACTAACCACGGGTCCGGGTAGTCCTGTGGGTACCCGGGTCCAAGTCATGACCCACCCAACCCGAGTTCCCAAGTACCCGAGTACCCGAGTTACCCGTCCCAGCCCTAATGTACAATATCAGTGTCAATTCACCATCTGCACAGTGGACGAAACAATGCCGATGAAATTTTAACTCACTCACTCACAGCAAATGAAGAACTGGCTGGACATTTTAGGACAAATAACAATGTTAAATTTCGTTCCTGGGAATTTGTTGGCAATGTGAAAAATTGCAGCTTTAAAATTAAAAGGAAATATATCAATTTACAATATTTATATATTTATACATTTAATCAACTGTTTAAAAAGTATCACAACTACTATTACATTTATTAAAGATGATAGTTGCATCATTATGTTGAACATATAAAAAAATTTAATAATACTAAGGATTAAAAAGTTGACATTGTTCCCACTAAACCAAATTCATGAAACTGATTCTAACATCTTCCCGAGGCAAGGGAATTAACTGAATTTAAAAGTCTAATTTTCCATCCTTGACGAACTAGGCTGGAATTCCATGTCTCAATCGTAGTGGCAGGAGTGGGTATTATGTGTTATGTCCCTCCTATGTCCCTCCCTTCAGATTCCACCTCTCGTATGACTTACATTTGCTTCAAACAAAATGGCAGTGCCCAGTGAAGGCGGTCTGATCGATAATAAAGACTGATATTGTCATGAAACAGGTTACCTCACGGAGTGCATCAAATCACATGAGCACCTTGATTTAAAACATGAAAAGATTTGGAAATCTCTGTAGAAGCCCAGTTGACAGTACACATGCTTTGCAAATCCTGCAATCGACTTAAATCTGCACAGCAATTTACGAACCAGACGTCGATTTCATCACGTTTAATTGGCCTATGCAGAGACCGGTTAGTCCAGCCAAAATATAACTCCGAAATTCCAACCTACGAGTAGTTAAGAATGGCTGGAAACTAGACTTTAATAGTCAGTTAACTCCCTTGTCTCGGGAAAGTGGATTCTAAAGGAGTTTACAGTGATACAGTTTGTGACAAAACAAAGAGAACACATAATTTTTCACCAAACAAAGAACAGTATGAAATGATAAGGCTAAAAAAAATTAATAATCTTGGTTCTTGGACCCCGCCCGCATCATCTCAAAGTCGGCCGCACGTTTTGTTTTTATTTCCATTTTTTTAAAAATAAAAAAAAATACTTAAATATTCCGAGTCAAACAATAGTCAAATACTGTATTCCAGTATTTTACTCATCAGGGGATACATTTATGTAGGGAGGTCTTTTCCCAGGTTGATTGTACACAACTTTTCATTTGGTTACACAACTGTAAAAAAATATTTGGTTACATACCAGTTTTAAATACCCCCGCCCCCCCCAAAAAAATAGACACCATCCGCCTCACTGTTTTAAAAAAACATTGCCTGAGAACCAATTTTTTAATTCTAGTAAGCCTTAGTATTCCTCACGTCAAAATATGTTCACTTTTCATTCAAACAGTGAGACCAAACCTATCTCAGGGAAACTAGAATCCTCTTTCAGCAGATCTGCAGCCATCTTAAATAGATGTCCACTTCACCTTCACTGAAATTCCATATCAGTAAATACGTGGTAGTATATTTTCCAAGGTAATAAGAGTTATTTCCCCTTTTGTTAAACATCTGATGCTGGCAGATCTGTGTGCATATTACCTGTGTTTTAATGTTTATAAAATACTAATCAAAACCACAAAATAAATAAATAAAAGATATTTTAAAGGGAAACAACATTCCAACTTCAAGTTGTCTCGCCAGCGCCACTTTAATTACCGGTAGCCTTCGTAATCACCAGAAGCCAATGAGCGACAGCGACCCATGAAACTGGGCTTCTGACCAGCGAGGGGCCAATTGGGAAACCTTGAATCCCCTTGAATCCTTGCATTTGAGTGGATGATTAATACTACAACCTTCCACCTGTGTATTTGTCGTCATTCACTTGAAGCTCAGATAAGGACTTTACTACAGGTATAATTAGTTGTAGAACTAATATGATTACCTGACAAAGACTGCAAAATATGTCAATAACGTTCACTGCTGCCTATGAGGGTGTCCAGGTTACAA
The DNA here is from genome assembly GCF_023055435.1 of Haliotis rufescens. NCBI lineage: Eukaryota > Metazoa > Mollusca > Gastropoda > Lepetellida > Haliotidae > Haliotis > Haliotis rufescens. Next base: position 24,274,090 of record NW_025964334.1, on the reverse strand, counting down.
AGCACTCAGTGGCTCACATTGTGTCTGGGGTCATTATTTAATCTACGAATGGGTTATAAATCCAGGTATGATGTGGTGAATGTATTACAAGTGTTTGAATAATGGACGTTCTTTTTCAATTTAAGTCCCTTCCCTAACCTGCTAGGTACACTGACCCAGCCGGTCCAACCTTAAACTGACAGCACATGTGATATGAGCTATGTATGTGTTACTGTCACACCTATAGACAGTTAACCAGTACAGCCTTCACTGTTATCAGGAACGTTCATGCGGTGTTCAGGTTTTTGATGCAAAATAATGACCCTCCCCTAATACTTGTCACAGTTTTGGATTACCCTCTCCATGTCCTAAAAATGCCAAAAATATTATAAATATGTGTATTAATGTATTTATGACTCTCCCTAAGACACGGCCATAATTTTAAATTTATTTTGTGACCCTACCCTGATACCCTTTGACCCTGATTTAAGAACTGACTTTAATATGTTTTTGAGTTTATGGACTAAGATAGCTATGTGATAAATAGCAAAGAACAACAAAGAACAAAGCATGTTTTATTTCAAAATAATGTTCCCCATGTAACAACTCATGTAGCTTGGCAACACAGAAAATTGCAATGGCCAAACGATCACATCCAAAAGTTGGCGAAATATGACAATCGGTATTAGAAGAAAAGGTACTAAAATCAAACGTGAGGTTCATGAGAATATGCGGGAAATACCCAACTTAACTCCCCTGTTCATAAAATGAACTTGTCCGACATTGCCGAGGTAGTATTGTTTTCAGGGAGTCATCATTATTAAATTAAATAAATATTTTTAAAGCTTGTAAATTTTCTTACCATCCTTAAAGAGGCTGTACAAAATGTTGATATCTCATATAAGAAATAAACGACTCGTGGTCATTGTTTATCTTTGGCACCATTTAACTGCTGCACCCCTCATGGTTCATTCTCCCGGCAGTGTTTTATTGTACAATAAACAACTCCCACTCGTTGTTTATTTCTTAAATAAATGTAAAAAAAACGGTTTGCAAACCTCCAGAAATGCAAAATGTTGAAATCATTTCTTAAAAGGCACATAATAAAGCTGCTGATGTCCGAACAACTATAACTTCTCACCTAACACACCATATGCCAGTATTTTGACATTGTTTGCCTCGCAGACTGGCGCCATCTTCCTTGCTGGCCGCATGTCAAGGAGCGAAAACTGGACCTGGTTGCTGGACACGGTCACTCCGTGGTCAATGATCTCCTGTAGACGAGTCGTGTCGAAGTTGGTTAGCGCCACCTCACCTGTGAGAACATCCACAGTGCATGTTAGTGTTACCCAACTGAAGTATAGACTGTCTATGTGCACAATGGGATGCTTCTAAACACATCCACAGTGTGAAGTAAATATCACACATACATGCAGCTGTGAATATTAGTAAAGATAAGCCATAAACTATTCATCTTCCCGAGGCGAGGGAGTTCACTGACCATAAAGTTCAGTTTACAACCATGCTGAACTAGGCTGGAATTATGGAGTTATATTTTGACTGGACTAACGAGTCAGTGCATAGTCCAATCAAAATCGCGTAACGAAATCAACACCAGGTTTGTAAACTGCCATGCAGATTTCAGTCGATTGCAGCATTTGCAGAACGTGTACCGTCAACTTAGCTCACATGTGTTGATGCACTTTGCAAAGTGAGACCCGTTTTATTACAATATAGATCTTGATTGTTGATCAGGTCATCTTCACTGGGCACCGCCATTGAATTTGAAGCAAATGTAAGTGATATTAGAGTTGGAATCTGATTGGTCAGTTGGAGGGACATAGAAGGGCCATAAATTCCAGCCTATTTGGCCGAAGGTAGAAACTGGACTTTTACAGTCAGTTAACTCCCTTTAATGATTTTAGACCTCATAAAGTCACAGCTGAAAACTTTTTAACTCTACATACATTGTGGCCATGGCCAAATCAACTTCAGCACTGGCATTTAATATTAGCACTAGTCATGAAGTATTACACAATTTATTATATAATTGGCAGTGATATCGCTGATATTATTCATCCCCAATGGACCAGTGAAGATCCGGGGTAGAATGGGTCTTCAGCAACCCATGAATTGCCGTTAAAGGTGACTATGCTTGTCGTAAGAGGCGACTCACGGTATCGGGAGGTCAGGCTCACTGACTTGGTTGATGCATGTCATCGATCACAATTGCGTGCATCAATGCACATGATACTAATCACTGGATTGTCTGGTCCAGACTCAATTATTTACAGACTGCAGTCATATAGCTGAAATATTGCTGAGGCGTTAAACAACAAACAAACCAAACCAAAACATCGCCATTGTCAAAGTTCAAGACCACTTGTCATGGCTCAAGGTGGGGGATCAACAATGCGGCTTGCAGAGAACCCCTGGCAATGGTTATGGAAACTTGGTGCAAGTTAATCAACAGTTGTCTGGGCTGTTGTCCTTAACATTTTACTGTCTTTATGTTTATATGGTGCCAGGTGAGGTCGAGGTGAAATAGGGTTTAACGTCATGTTCAAGATTATTGCACTTCCATAGCAACTAAAGTCGAACTGGCATGTGCGTATGGCTGCTTGTACTAATCTTGACTGATGACGTTTTCATAGCGCTCACCCACTGAGATACCACGCAGCAGTTTAACATGGATACCCTACTCAAACACAGTGTACTGACTCTAAGCCAGTATACTGACAATGTGGCCAGGGGATCGAACCACCAACCTTCCACTCTCCAGTCAGACATGCCATCCACTAGACCACTGAGCTGGTTGGGGGATCGAACCACAAACATTCCACTCTCCAGTCAGACATGCTATCCACTAGACCACGGAGTTGGCCAGGGGATCAAACCCCCAACCTTCCACTCTCCAGTCAGACATGCTATCCACTAGACCACTGAGTTGGCCAGGGGATCAAGCACAAACATTCCACTCTCCAGTCAGACATGCTATCCACTAGACCACGGAGTTGGCCAGGGGATCGAACCACCAACCTTCCACTATCCGGGCAGATGCTATCCACTAGACCACGGAGTTGGCCAGGGGATCAAGCACAAACATTCCACTCTCCAGTCAGACATGCTATCCACTAGACCACGGAGTTGGCCAGGGGATCAAACCACCAACCTTCCACTCTCCAGTCAGACATGCTATCCACTAGACCACGGAGTTGGCCAGGGGATCAAACCACAAACATTCCACTCTCCAGTCAGACATGCTATCCACTAGACCACGGAGTTGGCCAGGGGATCAAACCACCAACCTTCCACTATCCGGGCAGATGCTATCCACTAGACCACGGAGTTGGCCAGGGGATCAAACCACAAACATTCCACTCTCCAGTCAGACATGCTATCCACTAGACCACGGAGTTGGCCAGGGGATCAAACCACCAACCTTCCACTATCCGGGCAGATGCTATCCACTAGACCACGGAGTTGGCCAGGGGATCAAACCACAAACATTCCACTCTCCAGTCAGACATGCTATCCACTAGACCACGGAGTTGGCCAGGGGATCGAACCACCAACCTTCCACTATCAGGGCAGATGCTATCCACTAGACCACGGAGTTGGCCAGGGGATCAAACCACAAACATTCCACTCTCCAGTCAGACATGTTATCCACTAGACCACGGAGTTGGCCAGAAGATCGAACTACAGACCTTCCACTATCCGGGCAGACATGCTATCCACTAGACCACGGAGTTGGCCAGGGGATCGAACCACCAACCTTCCACTCTCCAGTCAGACATGCTATCCACTAGACCACGGAGTTGGCCAGAAGATCGAACTACAAACCTTCCACTATCTGGGCAGACATGCTATCCACTAGGCCACGGAGTTGGCCAGAGGATCAAACCACGAACATTCCACTCTCCTGGCAGACATGCTATCCACTAGACCACAGAGTTGGCCAGAAGATCGAACTACAAACCTTCCACTATCCGGGCAGACATGCTATCCACTAGACCACAGATTTGGCCAGGGGATCAAACCACCAACCTTCCACTCTCCAGTCAGACATGCTATCCACTAGACCACGGAGTTGGCCGGAGGATCAAACCACAAACATTCCACTCTCCTGGCAGACATGCTATCCACTAGACCACGGAGTTGGCCAGAGGATCAAACCACAAACATTCCACTCTAAGGGGAAGACATGGCTTCCACTAGACCACGGAGTTGGCCAGAGGATCGAACCACCAACCTTCCACTCTCCAGTCACACATGCTATCCACTAGACCACGGATTTGGCCAGGGGATCGAACCACCAACCTTCCACTCTCCAGTCAGACATGCTATCCACTAGACCATGGAGTTGGCCAGAGGATCGAACCACAAACATTCCACTCTCCAGTCTGACATGGTATCCACTAGACCACAGAGTTGGCTAGAGGATCGAACCACAAACATTCCACTCTCCGAGCAGATGCTCTATACACTAGACCACGGAGGCACAGAGTTAACATAGTCTCACTGCACCTAGTATTCAGGCCTACCTATCTTTCCCTCCTTCCGGAGATCTTGCAAGTGTTTCAGTGCCTCTAGGTACCGCTTGTCCGAGTAATCCCACCAGTGAAACTGGACACTATCCAGACGAGAGACCTTCATTCGTTTCATTGACCGAGCAATGGCCCCTTCCACCACCTGCCAACATCAGCACACAGATCATAGGCTAAAAAAATAAAAGTCTTGGTTCTCGGTCACCACCCACATAATCATAAAGACTGATGCACGTTTCGTTTTGATTTCCATTTTCAAAAAAAATAAAATTAAAATCCTAATACTTAAAAACAATGTGATCCAAAATAGCACGTAGTCACTTCCCTTTACATGCACACTGCTTTACTGTGCATCGCATGTTATGGTCATGGCGGCAATAGGAGTTTGTATACTTGTTTATGTAGGGAGGCCCTGTCTCAGGTTGATGGTACACAACTGTTTATTTGGTTACATATTTGTTTGAAAAAGCAAAAAAACAAAAAAACACCATCCACCCACACTATATTTTCAGAAGTCATAACCTGAGAAGCAATTTTTAAAAAATTTTTAAGCCTAATATTGTGACTACAAGGAACTAAGAATCCTTCTCATAACACAATGTATGGTCGCTAACATAAACTGATTTGAAACGTATGTTTTTAATTCCCAGATCGTGCTTATATCCTGTAGGTATGAAAACAGAATCAGAAATGTGTCTTCGGACACTTGGAGATGAAAATAGCTGAAGTTGGCTTCAACTGAAGAAGTGGAAGACTTGGGTTCAGGGCAGAGTTACATGTCTCACATCTAAAGCATGATAAACAAGCCAGCCCAAACTCAAGTCTCAAGTCTTATGAAGACAGTCACAGACTACGCAGGTGAAGGGAGGCAACTCCACACCGAAGGGAAGCAACTCTATATTTAGGTTCCATGCAATTCATGGAGTTCTTGACACACATAAGTCAATAAAATCTATATTCCAATTTTTAGCAACTTATACTTGATGATTGTATCACTTATGCGACAATCTGAGAACTTATTATGGTCAAAACTTCCAAACATATTAATATTATATACTCATTAATATATTCCAGGCATTGAATGAAATTCCTTGCATTTATGACAGAAAAATATGAGAATTGTTTAGTAGCTCTTCTGATGCAATTTACTCTCATAAACAAGAGATGTGCAACTTATGGAAGGTAAAGGGGATGTCAAGGATCCTTCCAGAACAATCTCATTAAAATCAGATCTTAGTTCTCACTATCGCTAAACAAAGATCTGAGGACATCCCATTACGGGTCACGTCAGGACGACCTTTCATCCAACCAATCAGAGTGTCGCTTACCAGATTATGAGAGGTGACAGTCTGAATGTGTTTTCTAATCATGCAAACATGAAAAATATTTAACACGGGGTATTCCAAACGACAGTTACGGGTTTTATGATTATATCCATTACAATCTAGGCCATCTACAAGCCATTCCAGAATGTTCTTCTTATCAGTTTTAATTTTTTTAATCGAGAATACGTCAAAATATGTTTCGAAAAGTAGTCGCGAAATTGAAACTAGCATCGTAAAGCTCGAAAAAGCTGCCTTCTGATTGGCTAATGTCGATTTCTTGTCAGTCATTTCATTGGTCAGTCAAAATTCGCGAAAGGTCGTTCTGACGTGACCCGTAATGGGATGTCCTCAGATCTTTGTTTAGCGGTAGCAAAAACTAATATCTGATTTTAATGAGATTGGTTTCATTATCATGATGTAATTTCAAGCACTTTATGAACGATGACAATTGGTTCAAGTTCCCACAGCTATCCCTGTCTTAAGACTTGTTTGCAAATATAGTCTGAAGTTTGTCAATGAAGTTTGGATTGGAAGCCTTGTCCACATGACTAAAGAGGTTAACCCCTCAGCAAGCTGATGTCATCTGTGGGACGACTCCACGCCCTGTTACATACTCCCCCGTCAACAGAAGGCACGTCCCGGGCCGCATAGTAGGGTACTGAGACTTAATTTGCTCAAATTTAATATGAGCGTGCTCAGCCCCACGTTGGGCGCTAATGTAGCGGCCATAAAATTTCCGAGTCCCGTGATGGGATTCTGATCAGGGGTCGGTTGCCTTGTCCACATGACCAAAGAGGTTAACCCCGTCAGCAAGCTGACAAGGTAAAGATGTCATCTGTGGGACAACTCCACACCCTGCTACACTTGCATGTGCTGGTATATGTGGTGAGTAAGCCATCTTTTTCATAGACAGGATGGCTAAATACCTGGCACACTGACGATTTACAGTTGGCAGTGTCAAGTATGGCACAATGGATGAAAATATTTACGTTTTCACTTCTCATTTTCACTAGTAATTACTGTTTGGTGTAACATTTATAAAAGGTATACATTTAAGGTGAGAATTGATACTTTTTACTTAGTGTGCAATTGTGGTTGATACTTGTATCAAGAAGTATAAAATTGCGATCCACCAATGCATCAGTGTATCGTCTCACCACTAATCTCAGTCAAAAGTTATTTTATTTATTTCTATTTCAGTTTTCTTTTGGTCAATTGGTTTGTAAACTAACTCGCATTAAATATAAGACCTACACATGGTTACCTGTCGTGACATTGGTCCTGGTCGGGGCACAAACTTTGTCAGGCCCTGTAACCTGGATACAGCATCCTCCCCTCGCAGGCTGGGGAGCTGGTAAAGAGGGAAAGTACTCACTGAAGAGGCAGACATCCAGGTTCAGAAATGTTAACATTTGAAATCTCCTTATAAAGACATGGGTTCCAGATGTAATAGCCAGGCATAACATAATCAATAACACCCGCAAATCTGAAAACACTTGATTACCATCTTTGTAAAATACAAAATTATCTGCAATTTTTCGGGGCACTCTCTCTCCCCATGGCCTCTCCAGTTGTGAGACAGACATGATGTCACTCTGGGCATATG